>NC_060130.1:771976638-772276638 GCF_021461395.2 Schistocerca americana
ATTCCGTTCAGTTTTAAATGATCCTGTGTTACTGTTAAGGGATACTGTTCTTAATTTTAATGGCATGGTGAGGTTTCTGGGTCAAATATATGACTGGAAACTTATATGGTTGCCACACCTTAGGTATATGAAAGCACACAGCATTTTAAAATGTCTTAGTCACAACTGATAGGAAACAGACCGGACTTATCTGCTCCGGTTTCACAGGACCTTTGTGCGATCTCGGCGTGATTATGGGTGAGTGGTGTATGGGTCTTGTTTAAAGATGTCGGACGTGGTGCACCATGAAGGACTTAGGCTTGCCACAAGGTATTTTCAAACCAGCCCTGTACTGAGCCTCTGTGCTGAAGCTTGTGCGCCGCCACTTCACATCATGCGACGTCTCCTTAGGGCGCGACAGATCTCTATTACACTGTCCATCCCATAAACACCTGTGTACCATACCGTTGCTCGGCCACCAGTGGACAGGCTCTTTCATACTCGACCAAGCGCTATGGGATTCGCGCAAATGATTGCCTTTGTAGAGATGCATGTGGCTGGTTTTAACCTTTTACACCAAGGCCGGAGCAGATCTTCACCTTAGCTGCTACAAGGACACGAGATTACTTTAGATTTGACGAATTTGAAGAACTGTTGCACTTGCAGTTTTACGTTTCGATCCTTGTTTTTTAACATTTTAGATAGGCATGAAGATTTTACTGCTGTGTACACAGATGGTTGACAACAAGGGAACTCTCTTCGCTGTTCAGTCGCATTCTCTGACCGTGTCTTCCGGATTCGCCTTCCCCGTATTTATGCTGTATTTTCTGCAGAGCTCCATGCGATCCTGACGGCGTTGGAGCAGATGAGGCGTCTTTAGGGCATACAATTTCTCATCTGCTGCAATTCCCTTAGTGCTCTACAATCGTTGCAGCACATGAGGCCTGTGGAGAAATTGATCGAACTCGTACACAACCCACTGTACTTCCTACAGCGCTGGGGAAAGAATGTGTCATTCTATTGGATACCAGGGCATGTGGCGATTTGCGGAAATCAAAAGACCGACTAAGCCGCCAAGGAGACCTGATGGGAACGTACCGTTACAGAATGCGCTATTCCCCTGCAGGCTGTCATTTCGCTGGTGGGTAGCAGTTCCATACAGCTACAGGAGGAGGAGTGGCTGGCAGCAACGGACAATAAACTGCTGTTAGTGAAGCCAGATGTCCTGTCGTCGACATTCTCATGCCTGTCGCTCGGGCGAGATGAGGTGGACGTGAACCGTCTCCGATTTGGGCAGTGTCTCCTAATACATGACTTTGTACTCGGGTGAGAAGACACCGCTGTCCATCATGCCTGTGGCGTGCGAGTCAGTGTACTCCAAATTTTAACTGAGTGCATTTTATTTTCTGACAAGAGTCCAGAAGCGAATTTGGATTGGGATCTGATCTCTAGTTTGTCTAATGACGAGGCGAATGTTGTCATACTTTCAAAAATTTTGTGATATGTCTGAACTCTGGCCTAAAGTTTTAGGCTGGAGATTTTGGTGAGTTGTAGAGTGGCTATCAGTCAGCTGCAGATATCTGCTCTCTTCTTTTAATTCTTTCCACAGTTTTTTCCCTTTTCACCATGTGTTGGATCAGCCAACGTGATTTTCGTTGTTTTGTGTGTGTGTGTGTGTGTGTGTGTGTGTGTGTGTGTGTGTGTGTGCGTGCAAGTTTTCAGGGTTTCCTTTACGTTTTCAGTTGGAGTTCTCATGTTAGTAGTTTTACGATCTTTCTCCCCACTCGTCTCATAATATTTTCGAGATAAAGACCTTGCTTCCATGGTCCACAAAACCTTTTCATTATCATCATCATCTTCATTATCATCATCATTTTCCCAAGGTCTGTTACACGAAAAGTTGCGCTTTCGTTTCTTCTGTGTCCCACTTTTACATTCGTAGTTACTCACATCAAAGCGCAAATCAAAATTTCTATTTATCTTGTGCAGGCATGCCATAAAAGGGGTGGAGCCTCACTATACACTACGTGATCAAAAGTACCTGGAGGCCACTACACAGGGTATAACGGGTATTAGTGCAGATATTTTTTGTGTGTTACCTTAATGTATAGACACATCAGTGTGATGATGTTTGGTTTGTGGGGCGCTCAACTGCGCGGTCATCAGCGCCCGTACGATTTTCATACATTCCATGTCTTTTCACAATCCAGTCTAGTCACTCTCACAAATGATGATGTTGAAATGATGAGGACAACACAAACACTCAGCCCTCGGGCAGAGAAAATCAGCATCCTCGGCCGGGAATCGAACCCGGGACACCGTGATCCAGAGTCAGCAACGCTAGACCCTAAAACACGAGCTGCGGGCACACATCAGTGTGTTGGCTGTTTTCTCTCTGAATCTAACAGCTTTACATCAAACGCGTCACATAACCTACTTCCTGATGTTTGCTAGACTGTCGTAACTGCACCACCAAGTGGACTACGCCTGTCAGTATGAGCTAACCGTTTTGCATCCACGCAGCCACTCTTCAACACCTGACCTGCTGCCCAGCGTTCAAATGGTTCAAATGGCTCTAAGCACTATGGGACTTAACAGATGGGGTCATCAGTCCCCTAGACTTACAACTACACTACTAGCCATTAAAATTGCTACACCACGAAGATTACGTGCTACGGACGCGAAATTTAACGGACAGGAAGAAGATGCTGTGATATGCAAATGATTAGCTTTTCAGAGCATCCGCACAAGGTTGGCGCCGGTGGCGACACCTGCAACGTGGTGACATGAGGAAAGCTTCCAACCGATTTCTCATACACAAACAGCAGTGGACCGGCGTTGCCTGGTGAAACGTTGTTGTGATGTCTCGTGTAAAGAGGAGAAATGCGTACCATCACGTTTCCGACTTGTATAAAGGTCGGATTGTAGCCTATCGCGATTGCGGTTTATCGTATCGCGACATTGCTGCTCGCGTTGGTCGAGATCAAAGGTGTTAGCAGAATATGGAATCGGTGGGTTCAGGAGGATAATACGGAACGCCGTGCTGGATCCCAACGGCCTCGTGTCACTAGCAGTCGAGATGACAGGCATCTTATCCGCATTGCTGTAACGGATCGTGCAGCCATGTCTCGATCCCTGAGTCAACAGATGGGGACGTTTGCAAGACAACAACCATCTGCACGAAAAGTTCGACGACGTTTGCAGCAGCATGGACTATCAGCTCGGAGACCGTGGCTCCGGTTACCCTTGACGCTGCATCACAGACAGGAACGCCTGCGATGGTGTACTCAACGACGAACCTGGGTGCACGAATTGTAAAACGTTATTTTTTCGCATGAATCCAGGTTCTGTTTACAGCATCATGATGGTCGCATCCGTGTTTGGCGACATCGCGGTGTACGCACATTGGAAGCGTGTATTCGTCATCGCCATACTGGCGTACCACCCGGCGTGATGGTATGAGGTGCCATTGGTTGGTTACACGTCTCGGTAACCTCTTGTTCGCATTGACGGCACTTTGAACAGTGGACGCTACATTTCAGATGTGTTACGACCCCTGGCTCTACCCTTCATTCGATCCCTGCGAAACTCTACATTTCAGCAGGATAATGCACGACCGCATGTTGCAGGTCGTGCACGGGGCTTTCTGGACAATGAAAATGTTCGACTGCTGCCCTGGACAGTACGTTCTTCAGATGTCTCACCAATTGAAAACGTCTGGTCAATTGTGGCCGAGTAACTGGCTCGTCACAATACGCCAGTCTCTACTCTTGATGAACTGTGATATCGTGTTGAAGCTGCATGGGCAGCTGTACCTGTTCACGCCATCCAAGCTCTGTTTGACTCAATGCCCAGGCGTATCAAGGCCATTATTACGGCCAGAGGTGGTTGTTCTAGGTATTGATTTCTCAGGATCTATGCACCGAAATTGCGCGTAAATGTAATCACATGTCAGTTCTAGTATAATATATTTGTCCAATGAATACCCGTTTTTCATCTGAATTTCTTCTTGGTGTAGCAATTATAATGGCCAGTAGTGTACTTAAACCTAACTAAACTAAGGACATCACACACAACAATGCCCAAGGCAGGATTCGAACCTGCGACCGTAGCAGCGGCGTGGTTCCGGACTGAACCGCCTAGAACCGCTCGGTCACAGCGGCCGGCCTGCTCAAAGTAAATAAGCATTAATAGCTTGTTCTTGCCACATGTGCGTGCAGGTACTAACCAACCTGAAAGCATATTACTCCTAATAGTTATAGTTGTTGTCTGTAAATAAAGTGAATACTGATGCAATTTGCGCCTCAGTCACCAATAAATATATCAGCACGTATACCCGTTAGACGCTGAATAATGCGAATTGACAGCTAGACCTGGCGAGAAGTAGACTCAAGTGCGAAGTATTGTGCTGTAAGTGAGGAAGCAGTAACAGCAGAATGGAGCGATCAAGAGAACTTAACGACTTTGAAAATGGACTAGTCAGTGGATGTCACTTTAGTAACAGATCTATCAGGGACATTTCAAATGCCCTAAAGTCGCCAGTCAACTGTTGTTCATGTGACTGTAAAGTGGAAGCGCAATGGAACAACCACAGCTAAATCAAGACCAGGACAGCCTCATATACTCACGGACATGGACTGTCGACCATTGTGGATGGGGGATGTAAAATCCCACGAAATCAGCAGAAGGAATCACTCGTGAGTTCCGAAGTGGTTCCAGGAGTCCAGTAAGCACAGTGAGTGAGCTTACAGTGTTAAGAAGAATGGTACAATGGTCGAGCAGCTCCTCATAAGCCACACATTCTTATAGTCAGCGCTAAGCGACACTTGAGGTGGTGTAAAGAGCGACGGCACTGAACAGCGGATGACTGGAAACGAGTGATTCGGAGTGACCAATTATGCGGTACCTCGTGTAAATCCGATGGAACTGTTTTTCATGGTTAGTTTGTAGTCCCCTTACCGCGCTTGAGAAATCGCTAAATCAGGAATAAGATAAACACATTTTATAACCTTTTGTACTGCTTATAGCACAGGAAAAGTTCGAAGACGTTTACTGTTTGTGTCAGAATGACACTGCACCCTGTCATAAAGCAACTTCTGTGAGACAATGGTTTGTGGACCATAACATTACTGCAATGAGCTGACCTACCCAGAGTACCGACCTCCCCCCAACCTTTCGGATGAGTTACAACATGGACATCGCTCCAGACTCCAGGGTCCAACGTTCTTACTTTCTCTGGTTTCGGCACTTGAGGAAGAACGGATTGCCACTTCTCCACAGACAGACACCTTATTGAAAGTGTCGCTAGCAGATTTCAAGCTGAACTAACGGCGAAAGGTTGATACAGCCTACATTAATGTCCATTCATACGTGTCCAGACACTGTTGATCAGATAACGTAGAGCGTCCACATCAGCAGTATAAAGCATCTGAGGACCGAAACTTCGTTTCTCCACTCCCCGGACTGTACTATAATAAAAGGCGAGGAAAAGTGCTCTCACTGTTCAAACCTGAGACAAAATGACAAAAACATATGCAGCTTTCACAGTTATTTTATTTGTTGGTGTCCGATGTAGTTTCATTTGGCTGAAAAACGCGTTTCGAGGAAGCGACATAATTTGTTAACACTAAGCGACATGCTAAACAAATCCATATCCATACACATTATAAAAAAGATGTACATATATTCCACATTTCCTCCTAAACCACTGCACCGATTTCAACCAGACTTGGTACGCATATCACTTACTGTCTGAAAATCATCGCTGTTTGAGAATGAGAGCACTTAGTGGCTTGCGGCAAGCTATACACAAAACTTCAAACCTTCACGAAACTTTTTCTCGCTGAAAACCCCTGCAAAATGATGAAAGGAAGAAAGTTTTCGGTTACTACATTTTCGCTGCTCATGATGCAGAAAAACTGCCGCATGAAGCATGACGTTTTAATTTATTACTTCTCTACTGGTAACTGTATTTGCAACACATTTTGTAGGCAGTACAGTATTCATACCACTGAATGTACCAGACACACGAAGATGCGTGAAAAAATACTGCATCATGCAAGACGCTTAAATTTTTACTTCGTTGTTACTAACTCTATCAGCAACGCTTTTTGTAGGTAGTATCCATATATGCCGCTGAATGTACCTACAAAAGTATATCATTGTACTACACATAGCTCAAGAGATATTACGTCAAATATCGAGCTGCGTTAGAAACAGCCACATCATGAATGACGTTTTAATTTATTACTTCTTTACTACTGACTTTATTCCCAACACATTTCATAGTGAGTGTCCACATATGTGGCTGAATGTACCAACAATAATATATTATTGTCAGAGACATAGTTCAGGAGATATGATGTAAATACTGGGATGCGTGAAAAACTGCTGGATCATGTATGACGTTTTAAGTTATTCCTTCTTTCGTACTGATTCTGTTCGTAACAAATTTAGCAGACATTATCCACACATACTTCTGAATATACCTAGAAAAATATATTACTGTACGGCACAGTTCAGGCGATATGACGTCATAAACATAGAGATGCTTGAAAAACTGCCACATCATGCAAGACGTTTAAATTTATTACTTCGTTGCAACCAACTATTCACAACACATTTCATAGACAGTAGCCACATATACCACTGGATGTACTTGAAAAATTCAGGCTATACGACGTCATAAACATTGACCTGCGTGAGAATGAAACTGCTGTGGGAAAGTCGCTAGAGACAAGGATGTGTACAAATACGTGGCAAGGCGACGGGTAAAAAGCAAATCCATCACCCTAAACCTCTGGAAAGATTTCAGCCAAATTTGGTACACATATTACTATCTGGAAAGAGATACCATGGCGGTAAGAACGACCAAATCCATCATCGTAAACCTCTGGAAAGTTTTCAGTCACATTTGGTACACATATCACTATCTGGAAAGAAATACTTTGGTGGTAAGAACCACCAGCCTCCTATTGAGGTGAGCGTGATAGCATGGAGAGAGAAGGAGATGGGAGCAGATCAATAGACAAGGAGGGGTGAGACAGATGGACACAGATAGGAGGAAGAGGAAAGGGGAAAGGAGAAGATGGAAAGAGAAAGGAAAAAGGAAGAGATGGACAGAGAAAGGAAAGACGAACAGATATGCCGAGAGAGGGGGAGGAGGAGATGAAAACAGACAGGGGGACAAGGAAATGGACAGAGAAATGGAATAGAAGGAGATGGACAGAGAGAGGAGAGAAGTGAAGATGGACACAGAAATGAAAGAGGCGGAGATGAACTGGGAAAGTGGGATGAGGAGATGGAGAGAGGGAGGGGAGAAGACAGAAAGAGAGGGGGTAGGAGGAGATGGGCAAAGAGATGGAGGAGGAGGAGACAGAATTAAAGAGGAGGAGGAAATCGACAGGGATTGGGGGGAGTGGAGAAGAGGACATGGGTAGAGAGGAGTTGAAGGAGGAGGTGAACAGAGAGAGGGGGGAGGAGGAGATGGATTAACAGAAGACTGGAAGAAATAAGTTTCCTAGTAACTGCGGGTACCAAGTTAGTTTGCTAATAAACCGGAAGACAGAACGACAAAGACGAGTGTGTGAGAAGGCCGCACATGTAACATTAACTCGGAATTTGATGTCTGCTGTTATTGAGTGAATATGAACAGAAGGCTCGAAAATCATCAACTACAGATTCTTTCTCTGGTTCGTACGGATAATTTTAAAACAAGTGTGTCTCTCCTATTATTCTCAGTTTAAGCCTAAGAAATAAATTGCAACTGTCATGAAAGCAACGCACTTTTAAGAAATAGTAACTAATCAGGCAATACGAAATACGCTAAGGAACTGGTTAAGGCTCCGTAGTTTTCGGTCATCCCCGGTACTTTATTTTCCGTGACTTTGTTACATAACTTTGAGTGAATGCTGGGCTGAATCTCGAATAGATGTTGCAGGCTTCCTTCATCCATGCTTCTCCAGTAGAGTTAGTGTTTCGATTTCAATAACGTGTTCTCCACGAGATATTAAACTCTAACATAAATTCCTTCCGTATAGAAATTGGGGAAGAAGAGTTTACAATTAGTAAGACAAGAAAGCGTTTACCTTATTTACAAATCTTGTCCCCAATGCCTGGGAGTGGTGGCTGTAGTTGAATGGCGCGTTTATTTAGTTTTTCTAATTGAAGACCTCCCTCAGAGAAGGCTGCATGTCATAATTTCATGATTTCTCAGGAAGTAAAAATAATAGTTGTTTTTCTTTGGTACTATTTATTTGTACAAATGTTCAAATGTGTGTGAAATATTATGGGACTTAACTTCTAAGGTCATCAGTCCCTAAGCTTGCACACTACTTAACCTAAATTATCGTAAAAACAAACACACACACCCATGCCCGAGGGAGGACTCGAACCTCCACCGGGACCAGCCGCACAGTCCATGACATTTATTTATACATTTTATTATGTGTGATCAGTTCGTGCAGTATGCGTCATAGAACAGTAACTTGTGTTTAGCATATTTTACTATGTTTAGAAAGTCATCTTAATTTTCTCACAGTTTTCTGTGTAAAAATGTTGAGTATCCTGTGAAAGTACATTGTAAAACAACGTTGTATATCAAAAAAATATTAATTTTCTGTTACAATGGCAAAAAGAATGGAAAGTATGAACAGAACATATTATCCGATATACTAAAATAATACGCTGTATTTACTTAATTTACTTCCAAATTAAAGAAACTAATTCTATATAGGACAAGAAACAACAACAAAGAAAAAGTTAAACAGAGTAAAAATAAACTGAACTGTAAATTGAACAGAAGGTAAGTTCACATAAAATTGCTGATGTTGTATATCAAAGTGTTGACACGTATCGAATAAGACCCTCATTATCCTGACCGATAGAGGAAGAAGCTGTTTATGCAACAATGGATGCAACCACCACACGAGCCCCAACAATTTTCCCACGACCGAATTCACTTAACGTCCGGCGCGATGCTCTCGCAACTACACGGAATACTATTTTGACCACGGCTGGCACTACCGACGTACTGAGATTGCACAGGCACTGCAAAGCTATAGGGATGTAAATTTGAGACTGATTTTCCCTTTTTTTAGCAGAGAATGATGTATCAGAGGCTGAATGCTATTATGATTGAAACGCAGATTCACTGCATTTGAATCATCTACAATTGATATTCAACCATAATCTTCAAGTTAGGGCCAGACGTCATACTTTCAGATACTACATACTTCCATTCATAGATAATCGTGACATCCATTACTTTTCTTTTTTCCCAGTTAATATAGAAGTACGCTCCCAAGGCAGAAAGCTATGCCCTGAAACAATACACTTATGCTATATTCTTCTAATATATCCTGTCAAAACAAGGTAGTTGCACACCATTATCACGGTCCAGTTTACTTTTATTTTTATTTTATTGTATTGTTTTGTCCAAAGCAGAGGCCACACCAAGCAAATTATTCTAGTGTACAATTTTTACATTATAATGATACACCACGTTCTTATACGTACCACTTTTGGTGTATTTTTTTTCAGTCTCGTCTTAACCAGCTGTATAAAAATAAGATTATTCACTGTTCCTCCTCCTTATACTTCCAGTTTAATGGATCTCTCATTTCCTTTCTACGCTTTTATTTAACGACACAATATCCTTTGGAGTGAAACATCAGCCACGTCCGCTGTTTTCGTTGATATACAATGTTCCTCATAGGATGGTCAACTTTATAACTACAAATAGCTCAACTTGTAAGCAGAAAAGAAGACGTCTATTGCTATGGCAGTATGTCTCATTTGATGTACTGTATTATTCGAGTGAAAAATCTACTTCGCCAAAAATGTGATATACAACCTTCTTTGAGGAACACCTTCAATACTTTCCGTCTCATTCATTATAGAAACATACCTGGCACGATTCGACTACGCCTTTCAGAATAAGACAGAAAGACGTTGGTCTGGATACGTCTGGTGCTCGACCCAGAGATCTGGAAATCGGCAAAGAAGTTGTAGGCGGGCGAAGAGGCTTTAAGTCTCGGTGTGCAGAAATGCTGTTACACAGAACACCGACTCGCTTTTAGTCTGACTTCTGCTATTTACGCAATTATCAAGCAGCGTGAAGACTGCTGGTGGAAAGTACAACACAACAGCCTCGGATTCGACTTCACGACGGGGTAGTGCCATTTTGTTTAGCCTAAGGGTACATAGGTTCAGTACTGCGTTTGTTCAGGGTGCAGCAGTTTTCTGTATCAAAGACAAGGGTATATTGTTTCGTATCGGCAGTTAATTCGATATTTGTTCCTCAAAGATGCTGGTTGCAGCAATTCGTGTTTTCACTGACAGTTATCGTTGTTTGTGTCACCTGACAGAATAATCGAGCATCATCCTTCTCCACATCAGATGGAGTTGCTCAGTACCATCCTATAGGAACTTCCGCAGATCTGCGAACCTCGCCGAAGCAAGCCTGTTGAATTCGTAGAAAAAATTGTTTAACATTATAATTAATTACGTATTGCACAAATAAATAAAAAGATAATATTCTTCTGACCTCTTTTCCGGTACGCTGGTGTATCAGTCTGATAACCTGCTAGAAGCCAGAAATTCTCTGCTTATCCAGTTTTTAGAATCTTTTTACATCCTAAATCCTATGAAGTTAACGACTATATTCCTGGTTTGTGAGGCTATGAAACGAGCTACTGGAAAACCTGTGAGTGTCATCTGCGGCTATAGAAGGAAATTTTGCTTTACATGTCTTCATGTTTCAGTGTATCTGTAATCTATATTTCTGGTGTAAATGGAAAAGTGACTTAGCAGTCGTTAACTGTGTCCTGTAACAGATTTAAAACTACTCTAAAACTGGGCAGCTTAATTTGGCTAGCGTCTCCGTCCCGTGTTGCCAGGTACAATATCGGCACCGGACATTTAAAGCAGTAGATGAGTATTAAATCGCAACGAAACTATAATTGTCTGCTGTGCTGGCGCCAATGAAAGTGACAGTGAGTGACCAACATATGCAATGGGAGGGCATGGCGGCAGGATTATCTTCATCTTCATTAACCGCTAAATACTTTATTAATTAGTACTTGGCACATGTGCACCAAGCAGCTAAAATTCAACTGTTTGAACGCTGAGGCTGGCAGCAGTTGAAAACATGACATCATAGTCACGAAGATTAACGACTTGTGCTGATATGAATCGAGCGGAACTATGGAACAAAATGAATTTGCTGTGGAGACAGACTGTAGCACCTGTTGTTTTGATTATAATAAATAATAACTATAACAAATAATAATAATAATAGTAATAATAATTTCTCATTGCAAGTGTTATCTCAGATTTTCAAAAATCGATACTTATAATTTTTATGAGTCGGGGACGGGGGGGGGGGGGGGAGGCTGGGGGTGTGAGGTAGGGGGGATTGTATGGTTGAAAAGGTGCGTTCCAGCGTCTAAAATTTTAGAAATTAAGCATTGCTCCCTTCTCTTTATATGATAGGGTCAAGTTCAACTGTATCTCATTAACTCTGTTGTTAAGGACTTTTGTAATTTATGGTTTGGTTAACAGCACAAAATTGAATTTATCAAAATTTAGTAATTGGACTTGGTTGATGTTGTAATGATATTCGTCTGGAAATGCGACATTTTTAGCGAAAACGTCATCATCCATTGCAGCATAAGCTGCAGAAGTAATATTACTCACCAGTCTGTTATCACACTACAAATATTATTGCTTCAGTCACATTCTCCAGAGACGCAGCCCAAGTCACGTCTGCGAGACTACGGCTTTTGATAGCTCTCCACCCAGTACGACATGACTGGCTTGTCAGGAAATCCTTAATACAGTATTAAAGTTGACTCCACGTACTTTCTTTAAGTAGACGAAAGTGTGATACCGAATCAAAAGTTTTTGGGCAGTCAGGAAACAACGAAATCACTTGTTAAAATTAGGCCATGGGTTTTGAGGATACCATGGATGAGAAGTATAATAGGAGTAATGCAATCCATATTACCAAACTACTAACCCGAGGCACAATTACACTTGCAGATTGCCTATCTAATGGCTTCCAGGGGTAACAAAAATTTGGACTTCAATATTTCGCCTAATGATTGACCGAATAAAAAATTTAAATTCTGTCATAATCTGCTCATTCGGAGGTATAATCGTATATTAAAGGATTAACATAGTAACACAAGTATTAATAAGCTGTGTATGTGTCGTGAAGCAGCGTAAGTTACGGCTCGCAAACTACCCAGATTATATTCATACAGTATTGGAGAATGAGAGCAGATAGCGACTTACAACAAACTTCACATATAGTGTCCAACTTTACGCAACTGTTTCTCGCTGACTCCCCTCACACTAAAAAAAGTTTTTGGGTTATCACATTTTCGCTGCTTATGCAGTGAAAACTCACCATCAGGCATGACATATTAATTTATTACTTCTTTACTAGTGTCGCTATTCGCAACACATATTGCAAACAGTGTCCACATATGCCACTGAATGTACTTCCAAAAATACCTTGTTGTGCAACACCTAGTTAGGAGACATGACGTCATAAACACTGACCTGTGTGAAAACCTAGCTTTTGCTTATAACAGAGAGCTAATTATCCCAGACTATACTCCTCTAGTATTTGATAATAAGAGCACTTAGTGACTCCCAACACACTTAAAACATAATTTAAAACTGTTTTTAAACTATTTCTCTCTTGCGTGCTTAAATTCAAATATTTAGTGCATAGTATTCACAAGTAACTCGTTGAGTACGATGTTGCAAAAGGCCAATGATGTTTACGACCATAGACGCCCCACATATTGTCTATCATGCAGTCACAATGTTGGTTGCTAATGGCAACATGGGGCGAGACTCATGGTAGCCACTGGTGAGCACATCATGAGGCTACAGAGCGTAGTTGAGCTGTTCAGTCGATTCAGTCGACTGTGCTACATTGCTAGTGGTGTCGATGAAAGTAGAGCAATGGCTACGATAAAAAGCGCAAACACTGCATTATATCTACGACAGTTGCGCAAGGTGACAGTTCGTCAGAAAGGAACCCAAGGAATTTCGCAGAGTGAGAAAGGAGTGGTAGATGAAATATTAGCGTTTCTGCAGGACGAGTGAGTGGAACGTGTGGTGTCGTATACGCTCGAATGTGCGGACAGTGTGCATGAGGAGTACAGTGACGACGACAGGTGCCTAACAAGTAAAAGTAATATTGAAATAAGTGTCGAGCCATGTAGGTCAGACAGGGAGCCACAATTCCCGGCTCCAGTGAAACGTAGTAAAGGACAATCGTTGTCCATGGAGTAGGTACTAAACACAATTTCGTAAACGGAAGATCATCCGTAGCACAGTAAGAAAAACAATTACGAAGAGATTTCGAATAAGACCACAGCAATATGACCGTGTGATACATAAGAAAAACTGCGAATATTCAAGGGAGGGCAAGGCGCACGTATTACAAATACTGGTGTTTGCCTGTTTCAAGAACTCTCGATAAAATTTACAGTATGGGTGTGATAGTGACCTCCTACGTAATGCTCATCAAATTGCGCGCGACTTAGATTACAGCGATTTCAAGACGAGCAGTGGATGGTTACATAACTTCAAACAGTGCTACAGAAATGGAAGACGTAAGATAATGAAATTTCAACAAAGCATTAACTTGACAATGAACTGCAAACTGCGGAATCGGTCCGAACGTTTGTAGATGAGATATACGAACCTATCCTATCGTTCAGTAAGTAATCTGTTTTCAATTCCGACCAATCTGGATTTGAAGAGGAAATTCAAATGAAAGAAACCCTGGAAATTAGAGGTACCAAGAGAGTTGTATGAAGATCAACTAGCACCAGTGCCTTAATGCATTGGTATACAATTATGCCGACTGTTAATCTACACCGTAAATTGGCTGGAAAGTTATTTATTGTGCTGCGAGAAGTTGGCAGGTGCTCTGACCTCTACAATTCTTTTTCGTGTGCGTGATTTTGTAAGGGCACTAGCGAATATTTACGTCACAGCAAACAAAAGTGAGAAAATCCACGTAAGAGAACTACAGCTATGTTGTGAGCACCACTTTTGGCCAATAGCTGCACAAAATAACTTCCTTTTGCTTGATATCTGGTCTCCGTGCAAAAATAATAGTCCTTCAGAGCAAACTATCCCTCACGAAAAGTGTATAACATTGCACTTCTAGCTGGAACCACCGGACAAATTCAGCCTCTGGATGTTTTTTTTTCCGTGCCTATAAAAAATACGAGTATGATCGCACTATCTGCAGCTCCACCTTAAAGGATAGCCAGTTTCACTATGAGCTCCGCGACAGATCGTTTCAGCTTTAGTTGCATGGCATCACATTCCATCGGTTCTGATCACCCCTTTACAATGATATTCTATATGCATTCTTTGTGACTGGATACCTAGCTGAACATCCTGCACAGTCTGTAACTCCCAAGGGGTTCACCTTTGATCTTGATGGTGCGAACCTATGTGATCACAGTGAATCGCCGTTTTTCATTCAGTGTTCACGGCGCAAGTTAATGGTTTGTTCTGAACATTTCTTGAGTGTCGTCGATGTCTATCTTGTGAGGTGTGACACATACATCCCTTAGAGGGCTGATCTCTACACCTCCCAGACACTTTCTGTCGTCCTCCTGATCCACATGGCGAGTCATTAGCAGCTGATACACTCCTGGAAATTGAAATAAGAACACCGTGAATTCATTGTCCCAGGAAGGGGAAACTTTATTGACACATTCCTGGGGTCAGATACATCACATGATCACACTGACAGAACCACAGGCACATAGACACAGGCAACAGAGCATGCACAATGTCGGCACTAGTACAGTGTATATCCACCTTTCGCAGCAATGCAGGCTGCTATTCTCCCATGGAGACGATCGTAGAGATGCTGGATGTAGTCCTGTGGAACGGCTTGCCATGCCATTTCCACCTGGCGCCTCAGTTGGACTAGCGTTCGTGCTGGACGTGCAGACCGCGTGAGACGACGCTTCATCCAGTCCCAAACATGCTCAATGGGGGACAGATCCGGAGATCTTGCTGGCCAGGGTAGTTGACTTACACCTTCTAGAGCACGTTGGGTGGCACGGGATACATGCGGACGTGCATTGTCCTGTTGGAACAGCAAGTTCCCTTGCCGGTCTAGGAATGGTAGAACGATGGGTTCGATGACGGTTTGGATGTACCGTGCATTATTCAGTGTCCCCTCGACGATCACCAGTGGTGTACGGCCAGTGTAGGAGATCGCTCCCCACACCATGATGCCGGGTGTTGGCCCTGTGTGCCTCGGTCGTATGCAGTCCTGATTGTGGCGCTCACCTGCACGGCGCCAAACACGCATACGACCATCATTGGCACCAAGGCAGAAGCGACTCTCATCGCTGAAGACGACACGTCTCCATTCGTCCCTCCATTCACGCCTGTCGCGACACCACTGGAGGCGGGCTGCACGATGTTGGGGCGTGAGCGGAAGACGGTCTAACGGTGTGCGGGACCGTAGCCCAGCTTCATGGAGACGGTTGCGAATGGTCCTCGCCGATACCCCAGGAGCAACAGTGTCCCTAATTTGCTGGGCAGTGGCAGTGCGGTCCCCTACGGCACTGCGTAGGATCCTACGGTCTTGGCATGAATCCGTGCGTCGCTGCGGTCCGGTCCCAGGTCGACGGGCACGTGCACCTTCCGCCGACCACTGGTGACAACATCGATGTACTGTGGAGACCTCACGCCCCACGTGTTGAGCAATTCGGCGGTACGTCCACCCGGCCTCCCGCATGCCCACTATACGCCCTCGCTCAAAGTCCGTCAACTGCACATACGGTTCACGTCCACGCTGTCGCGGCATGCTACCAGTGTTAAAGACTGCGATGGAGCTCCGTATGCCACGGCAAACTGGCTGACACTGACGGCGGCGGTGCACAAATGCTGCGCAGCTAGCGCCATTCGACGGCCAACACCGCGGTTCCTGGTGTGTCCGCTGTGCCGTGCGTGTGATCATTGCTTGTACAGCCCTCTCGCAGTGTCCGGAGCAAGTATGGTGTGTCTGACACACCGGTGTCAATGTGTTCTTTTTTCCATTTCCAGGAGTGTATTTTTCCTATTATATTTAACGAGACACCTTCAGGTGAGCCTTACTAAAGACTGAATTTGCAGCCTCGCACTCAAAGTGTTCCTTGTTAGACGTTCGAAGCTGTTTTATACATGAGAGCTCGACTCTTTAAAGAAGCTGGTACAGTTTTAAGATGAGAGTGAATTTGAAATTTACTACTTTATAGTTGCAGAGGAGAATATATATTAGTTAGTGAGGTATCATTCAGGCCTCCGAGGGTAGAAGGTCAGCTTCCGAAAGACAATGAACTCGCATTCGAGAGGAGCAGACTTGTATTCTCGTCAAATCACGGTGATTCAGATTTGCCTAAATCATTTAATGTAAATGCTGGGATGGTCTGTTTTGAAAGGACATATCCCATTTCCTCTTCCCATCCAAGATAGTGCTATGTCTATAATTACTTCTCCATCGACAGGAAAATATAAGTTGATCCTGGTTCCTTGGTTAACTGTAAGTAATCACACTTAAAATACTACCAACAAATATTATTCTACGTCTGACACAATACGGCTATTAAGAAATAGTAGCTTCAAAGACATGTGATTACAATACTGGCCATTTTATTATCTTTGATGCTGTTCCACGCCTATGTACTGATTTTCTCTACGATGAGATAAATTTCGTTCAGAATCGTTGTAACAATGAATTCCTTGAGTGGTACAATCCGTTGATAAAAACTGTTTGTTCATTTATGACTGGTAACAGTGTTTTCCAACACATTCACTATAACCCTAATAAAAAGCGTGAGGATTCGACACCAAACGATAATTTCAATTCACTTCCAAACGGTACAGCTAAGTTCAAAATCGACGTGTCATACACTAGAAAGTATATACCGTGCCTACAAGTGATAAGGATTGGAGTAATGGGAAATGCTGTATACCTCAGCGGGCTGTAACTATTACAGAAGGTATTGTTTTTATAAAGACCCCGTTAAGTAAAGTATTTCCTGTGCGCCAGCTATCTAGTCGTTTACTCGTTCCTAGTTTTTGGTGAGGTGGACAGACCTCGTGCGGTCTCTCGCTCTCAGCCTGCAAACGCCGAACTCGCGTGCATATTTCGTCTCACTTACGCTTCTCATATGCATATATAGTAGCACACTGGCTCTAACTCCCGAAGATAATCTACACTCCAGAAGGTCTGACTTCTGTTTCAGTGACCTCCGCGTTTACGACACGCTTCTCGTGTGGACTGTGCGTGGAAAGGCCACCCACACTGATGTTTATTTGCACGTCTCAAGCTGCGACCATCCATCACAGGAATGGGTGTGCTTTGGACTTTAGTACACAGAGCGCGCCCGTCCCAGACCCCGGCAGGCTTCCTTCTGAATTGGCCCACTTGCAGCCGTTGTTTAAAGGGAATGGATATTAGAAGCGAACCGAGCAAGGTGGAGCATTGGTTAGCACACTGGACTCGCACCCAGGAGGACGACGGTTCAAACCCGCGTACGGCCGTCTAGACTTAGTATTTAGATGATTTCCGAAAATGGTTCCAGGCAAATGCCGGGGTGATTCCTTTCAAAGGGCGCGCCCGATTTCCTTCCCCATCCCTGACACAATCTGAGCTTGTGCTCCCTCTCTAACGATCTCGATGTCGACGGGACGTTAAACCCAATCTTCCTTCCTTCCTCCCCTCCCTCATTAGGAGTGATTTGTCCCTCGAGCACTAGGTGAAGAGTGGCCTGCGCAGTATCTTGTAGCAGAACAAGACGAACAAAATATTCGCGGCAACTACTGCATAGGAGGGGAATATCTCATAAAAACTGGATAAAACCTCAAAGAAAGGAAATAGGGTTTGATGTCTGTCTACGACGATGTCATTAGAAACAGATCATAATATCGGATAGTGAAGGTAATCCGCCATGTATTGTGAAAAGGAACCAATCCGACGCTTTCCTTAAGCGACTGAGGGTGAGCAGGAAAGACCTAAATCGGGAGACCTGAACCCTGTCCTCCGGAACGCGTGTCTAGTGCCTTACAAATGCCCTTCCTCGTTCAGCAAGAATTCTGAGGTAGCATCAAGTGAAATGCATTTTTCGTCGTGCACAAAAACCTATATGACGCTCGTCAAGGAGAATCTATCTCCACAACAGTCAGTGGCATACAACATTTTTTGAGACTGTGGCCTAATTTCCACAAGGGAAAAAATTCGAACAGTAAAGTACGACTATTCTGTCTTTTATCAAGTCAGGGTGAAGTACGTCTGAGGTCGGTCGTGCTTTGTTAAGTCTACCCGTCGAACCTTTTTCACGTAATCCATGCCGATAAACATTCTACACTCAAGACCTTTCAAACAATAGTTGAAACGTTACCCTTAAGGTTTTAAATATTTTTACTGAATCATCCAATAGAACGAGAAATATTTACAGTCGAAATATTGTTC
Source organism: Schistocerca americana (assembly GCF_021461395.2). Classification (NCBI taxonomy): domain Eukaryota; kingdom Metazoa; phylum Arthropoda; class Insecta; order Orthoptera; family Acrididae; genus Schistocerca; species Schistocerca americana. The sequence continues at coordinate 771,995,129 of NC_060130.1, forward strand.
ACACTTGACATTATCTTCCAGCTGGAAATATGAAAAAAATATAAAATAATGATGGTTGTTAGCCAATTTCAAGAGTACTGCAGTAGTTATTGTAGTATGAGACGTCTTAACTACCCACCGGCGGAAACAATCTGGTTTCTGTATCTTTAAATTGTCCTATTAGCCATCTACATATATTTCTTTAAGGGAACGTACCATAGGAAGCCGTTACAAATTGCATTATAGGAATAAGTTCTTTAAGGGGTTGCATCTCGACGAAGTTTATTGTCATTTATCCATTTATAACAACGTGAATAACAGCAGTCTGTCGATTTCATGTACTAAACTGAACGCATTACTTTAAGCAGAACTGCCCAGGATCGAAAGTAAGCGGTCTGTTAACATTCCTCTCCATCATTATAATGAATGAAATAACCACAACCGTACGCTGTATGTGTATATATTTTATTATTGATATAATTAAACGGAGAAAACGGATGCTGAACCCGAAGTCAAGAGCGATTTGCAACTTTGGCAAATAAAATTTCAAAGCATAGAGTAGCCCATCACTGAGACAAAGTCAGAAGGGTTTGTAATAAGCAAAAATCCAAAATCAGTTAGGAAATTTTGGAACTGATATTGAGCATACTGCAAAATAAAAGATCGAGTCAAATCAATGTGACCACCTCCTACGTTAGACGTCAACGTGCATTATCTACTCACAGATGACAAGTGCGAGCACTAGCAGTATGGAGTATACAAAGCGTGACGTGAAACAGATCTGCCGTTGCCGTGATGTGGAAACAGAGCAACGTATCTGACGTTCAAAAGACCATAAGCAAATACAGTATATGGCAAAATGGCGAAATCTAAAAACGGCGCCGAGGTAACTGTGCTGCAAAACAGGTGCCGAGGCAACTATGCAAGTCAGTAGGGTTTGTAATAAGCCGAGCTAACTCTAGGGCAATAGATGACAGAGCTAAACGACGGCTGTGCAGATGTGTACGGGCGGATAGATGTACAATTCTTAAGCAGCTGAGCGCCCACATGAACCAAGGGACTACCAACAACAACGACCGTTCAGCGAACGTTCATGAGTGTGCACCTCTGCAGCAAGCACTTGGTTCATGCATCCATTCTGAAATCTGTTCATCGACGATGAAAGCTGGAATCTGCCGCCAATACCGCAAGTGGGCGTCCACTGTCGGGCGACAGTCACCCTATTCAGATAAAAGTTTTATGCTCCATCGGGCTGATGGCCGTAGACATGTGCGACCCTGTAACAATCGTTGTAAGGATCCAGGCAGGTGGGGGGAGCGATTGCGTCTGGGGAATGTTTTCGTGACATTCTCTGGCTGATCTCGTGATTTTCGGAGGCACACTGGGTCAAAACTTATGCATCTATCCTTGTGGACCCTGTCCACCCCTACATGCAATCTGTTTTTCCTCGGCATCTACTAGCAGGACAATGCAAAGTGTCACACAGTTTGCAGAGTATGTGTGTGGCTTGAAGAACACCAGCATAAGTTCACCGTACTTCCCTAGCCACAAAACTCCCAGGATTTCTACCCAATCTAGGATATGAGACATCATCTCGATTGGGCCCTTCGCGTTATGGGTCCTCAACCGCATAACCTGGCGCAGTTGGCCACTGTACTGAAGTTGGTATGACTCCTCATCCCTGCCGGTACCTTCCAGAGCCTCACTGACTCTCTTCCTGAACGTCCACACCGGCAATTAGTGGTTACTCAGGCTTTTAACAGGTGGTCACAAAAATATGATTTGATAGTGTATTTAAAAATTGTGTTTCTTTGGATAACGCCCTACACAGGGAAACCGAAGACAGTATATACAGGGTTATTACGAACGATTGAAGCGATTTCACAGCTCTACAATAACTTTATTATTTGCGATATTTTCACAATGCTTTCCACACACATACAAAAACTCAAAAAGTTTTTTTAGGCATTCACAAATGTTTGATATGTGCCCCTTTAGTGATTCGGCAGACATCAAGCCGATAATCAAGTTCCTCCCACACTCGGCGCAGCATGTCCCCATCAATGAGTTCGAAAGCATCGTTGATGCGAGCTCGCAGTTCTGGCACGTTTCTTGGCAGAGGAGGTTTAAACACTGAATCTTTCACATAACCCCACAGAAAGAAATCGCATGGGGTTAAGTCGGGAGAGCGTGGAGGCCATGACATGAATTGCTGATCATGATCTCCACCACGACCGATCCATCGGCTTTCCAATCTCCTGTTTAAGTAATGCCGAACATCATGATGGACGTACGGTGGAGCACCATCCTGTTGAAAGATGAAGTCGGCGCTGTCGGTCTACAGTTGTGGCATGAGCCAATTTTCCAGCATGTCCAGATACACGTGTCCTGTAACGTTTTTTTCGCAGAAGAAAAAGGGGCCGTAAACTTTAAACCGTGAGATTGCACAAAACACGTTAACTTTTGGTGAATTGCGAATTTGCTGCACGAATACGCGAGGATTCTCTACCGCCCAGATTCGCACATTGTGTCTGTTCACTTCACCATTAAGAAAAAATGTTGCTTCATCACTGAAAACAAGTTTCGCACTGAACGCATCCTCTTCCATGAGCTGTTACAGCCGCGCCGAAAATTCAAAGCGTTTGACTTTGTCATCGGGTGTCAGGGCCTGTAGCAATTGTAAACGGTAAGGGTTCTGCTTTAGCCTTTTCCGTAAGATTTTCCAAACCGTCGGCTGTGGTACGTTTAGCTCCCTGCTTGCTTTATTCGTCGACTTCCGCGGGCTACGCGTGAAACTTGCCCGCACGCGTTCAACCGTTTCTTCGCTCACTGCAGGCCGACCAGTTGATTTCCCCTTACAGAGGCATCCAGAAGCTTTAAACTGCGCATACCATCGCCGAATGGAGTTAGCAGTTGGTGGATCTTTGTTGAATTTCGTCCTGAAGTGTCGTTGCACTGTTATGACTGACTGATGTGAGTGCATTTCAAGCACGACATACGCTTTCTTGGCTCCTGTCGCCATTTTGTCTCACTGCGCTCTCGAGCGCTCTGGGGGCAGAAACCTGAAGTGCGGCTTCAGCCGAACAAAACTTTATGAGTTTTTCTACGTATCTGTAGTGCGTCGTGATCATATGTTAATGAATGGAGCTACAGTGAATTTATGAAATCGCTTCAATCATTTGTAATAGCCCTGTAGATAACTGAATTTTATCCATAGTGGATGCTGTTGGACTCCGTGACAGTTCCTTTATAGGTTGCAGAAAAATTTCCGCTGACAGTCACAATAAAAGGTTATTTATTTGTCACACGACCGGTTTCGGGCTTGCGCCCATCCTCAGGAGTTTATACATTCATGTACATGTTTATACTGCTGGAGATCACGTATAAATACAAAACACAAACTTCCAAATTGTTTTGTACTATGTGTCTGATACCGCCGAAAACAACTTTTCATTGAATGTAATATGCTCTCTGTGCAGAAGTTACCTCAATCTAATGTCAACGAACGGCATGAAAGCAGTAGCAGTGACGGGAACAGGCGATAGACGTCTCGAGGCAAATGAAATGTAGCTCATTGGTTATTGCTTTCAGAAACCCAAGAAATACCATGTTTTAAAATAGCTGAGAATATAAGACAGCGACTAGGACTGAAAAGAAACCTAGTAGGAATAACAGTTTTCATAATTCTGCGCTGGAATCGTCGTACGAAAATAATGGTTTTGAAGTGGGCCCTGACAGAATATTTTAAAATAATTGTAACTGGCGTAATAACCAGGAGAAAGATCTCGCAATATTTGGGGAAAACAGATATCGGCTGGTTATAATTAAAGTGCTTCTACTCACAGAGGTCCACTGTGGACTGCAGTTATCGTACGGCAGCAAAACGTGGTAGATATTCTAATGCTTTAATGTGCGACCGATTTTCGCTGCCAAAAATTTAGCTCCAATTTTAGGCAACAGATGCAAATTTGGCGCTGTACAGGATTTCGTCTACTTCTCCGGTGCTTATTTGAACAAATCATCCAAGCGGCGGTTAATACTAACACCAAAACTCTACTTTCTCACTTGCTTGACCTTTTCTGCCCACATCTTGTTCCTAATCCATTACGTATGGAAACATTTATATACGTCTTTCTTGCACTCACAATACCAGATTTGTACCTGGTGGCCGAAACTGGAACTAACTTTTTACAACGTAAATCGATTTCGCATTGGCGGATTAGAACATTTGCCGCGTTTCGCTGCCATAACGTAATTAGAGCCCCCGCTGGATCTCTATGAATAGATGCACTTTAACTGTAACTACCTGGTATTTAACCGAGCTTAGAGGTGCCACTGTCAATAAGGTAATGAACAAAGAACTTAAATTGCAAAGACATGGCTCTGAGCACTATGGAACTTAACTGCTGAGGTCATCAGTCCCCTAGAACTTAGAACTACTTAAACCTAACTAACCTATGGACATCACACACATCCATGCCCGAGGCAGGATTCGAACCTGCCACCGTAGCGGTCACACGGTTCCAGACTGAAGCGCCTAGAACCGCACGGCCACAACGGCCGGCAAATTGCAAAGAAAAAAAATGGGGAAAGTCTTAAGTAATTATAAGCTGATTCGTGGCTATACAAGCGTACGAGGGAGTAATGGCAACAATGAGGTTGTGTGAATCACAGACAACGGTGTGCATCGTATGGTATGCTATCAGTCCGTGCCAGCCATCCTCAACCACGCTGGGTCACGTAGTACGACCATGACCGTATCTAGCCATGTGCTGGTCGATAGAGTGGCTTGCCTCCCGGCTTGTCAACAACGAAGGTAACACGCACTGACTCAACTCTCCGAGTGATACGCACGCTCACAGAGCCACCGCCTGCACCCTTCGCCAGGACATGTGTTTACGCTGGCCCGCAGACTGGTAGACATTTTTGGAAGATTCAGGGAACGAACTAAGTAAAATACTGCTAGTTTTATAATCAACACAAAAAGAAGCAGAATAAGAAACTGAACACTTCAGAAGCCAAAGTAGTGATTGTCAAGAAACCCAATGAAGAGACACAAACATAAATAAAGATTGATTATGAAACCATAAAACAATGCCGTCAGTTCTGATACTTAGGAAGCATTGTCACTTAAGAAAAAGGTGCGCCGCTCGGGGTTAGCCGAGCAGTCTAGGGCGCTGCATTCATGGACTGTGCGGCTGGTCCCGGCGGAGGTTCGAGTCCTCCCTCGGGTATGGGTGTGTGTATTTGTCCATAGGATAAGTTAGGTTAAGTAGTGTGTAAGCTTAGGGACTGATGACCTTAGCAGTTAAGTCCCATAAGATTTCACACACATTTGAACATTTGGACATTTCTGAAAAAGGTGCACCACGAATACTACAAGGAGAACTACCGTCGCTAAACATGCCTTCAGCAACAAGAAGAAGCTTCTGACTCGAAGGCACGTAAGTATTAAAGCTAGAAAAGATTTCACCAAAACATTTGTCTGGAGTGTTTTGTTACATGGTTGTGAAACATGGATCCTAATAAAACAGAAGGCCTACGCCTGGAAGCAATGGAAATGTGGATGTGGAGAAAGATGCTCAAATTAAGATGGAGCGGGAAAAACCGAACGAGTGGGTCCTCAAGGAAGGGAAATGATCACTGCCAGGGAGAAAGAGGAAATAAAATTCGTTGGCCAGACGATGTGTTGTAACGAATTTTGAACTACAATTTTGGAAGGAAAGGTTTTAGGGAAGAAAGGAGACCATGAAAGAATCGTCTGTACTCTGTGATCGATTGAGTTAAGTTTAAACAGTGCGCTGACTTGAGAAGTTCAGCAGATGAGAGTCAAATATGGTAGCAGCGACAAGGCTCGCCCTTCAGAAGATGATGGCAACTGACCATTAAAAGGTAAATGCCGTTTTCTTGATTTTCTTATAAAACATGTAAACCAGACATTTTGTGGTCGTTTTAAAGGGAATGATATTTGTAATTAAATCAGTTACATGGATGTGGACCACTACACTCGTTTGATTATCTTACAACAAAATACCGGGTGATCAAAAAGTCAGTATAAATTTGAAAACTTAATAAACCACGAAATAATGTAGATAGAAAGGTAAAAATTGACACACATGCCTGGAATGACATGGGGTTTTATTAGAACCAAAAGCAACACCCAATATTGCTAGACACGTGAAAGATCTCTTGCGCGCGTCGTTCGGTGATGATCGTGTGCTCAGCTGCCACTTTTGTCATGCTTGGCCTCCCAGGTCCCCAGACCTCGGTCCGTGCGATTATTGGCTTTGGGGATACCCGTAGTCGCAAGTGTATCGTGATCGACCGACATCTCTAGAGATGCTGAAAGACAACATCCGACGCCAATGCCTCACCATAACTCCGGACATGCTTTACAGTGCTGTTCACAACATTATTCCTCGACTACAGCTATTGTTGAGGAATGATGGTGGACATATTGAGCATTTCCTGTTAAAAAAATCATCTTTGCTTTGTCTTACCTTGTTATGCTAATTATTGCTATTCTGATCAGATGAAGCGCCATCTGTCGGACATTTTTTGAACGTTTGAATCTTTTTGGTTCTAATAAAACCCCATGTCATTCGAAGCATGTGTGTCAATTTGTACCTCTATGTCTACATTATTCCGTGATTTATTCAGTTTTCAAATTTATACTGACTTTTTGATCACATAACTAACCTCGCTGTTCGCTGCACACGCAAATAAGCTACGTGAAGCGATACAGGCCTACTCGGAGATAGATGTGTCACATAAAATGAACTCTGCAGTGCAAACACATAAGTAGCACATAGGGCGGCTTCTTGTGGTCGCTAAGGGCGGGAGCGGCCGTTACGCAACGCCGAGCAGACCAACAATCCGAGCACAGCAGGTCAGCAGGCCAGCTCGGCCTTCCGCGTGGTCTTCTTGGTGGATGAGGAAGGCTAACGGCCTGCAAGCAGGCAACCGGCGTGGGGGAGGCGAGCGCGTCGTAGAAGGGCAGCGGCGTACCAGCTCAGAGAATGCTATGCACCTTTCGGCTTGATGCCAGCTCGTCTGCTCGCGTGTCAAAGTCCCTATTCATTTAACTAAGCATCTTAACGTAGGCCTCGCAAGTTTAAGTACACCCTATTACAGACAAAATTTCGGAATTTTCTAGCAAACGTAATGTCATACGACTTCACTCTAATTTTGTACTGTTATCAGTCGGCAAACGTAAAGTAGCATTGTTGTACTGGTGAGAAAAATGAAACTGGTCCGGCAAACGTTTCGTGCACCTTATGATAGTCAATCCGACTTACGTCATCTGTCCCACGTATGGCTGAGAGAGTTTGGGTTGCCTGTGAAATACACAGATGTGTAAAACGTAAGGACGAAAGTATTTTTCTTATGATGTGTCTACATCTACATCAGTATTCTGCAAGCCACCTGATGGTAAATGGTGGAGGGTACTTCTCGTATCACTAGCTCACCCTCCCTTCCCTGTTCCACTCACTAACGGCATGTTCGAAGAATGATTGTCGGTAAGCCTCTCTATTAGCTCCAATATCTCGAACTGTTTCATAATGGTCATTTCGCGAGATGTATGTGGGAGGAAGCAATACGTTGTCCGTATAAAGGGGTTGTTTGTGTTGTTGCCATGATAATTACAGGAAATATTTGTCAGGATTTGTAAGCGGTGCGTCCTTGAGGTACGGCAATACGCCAACACCGCTTAAACAGTTTTATTAACAAAGGCTGATTATAAAACACGCAAACTATACGCACTCATCATCGCTGTGCCTGATGTTGTGGGTTGGCAGGAGAGCCAACACCGGGTTAATAGAGGAAGACGAGAGGCACGCGTTTTAGCTCACGCAGGCTGGCGTGAGGTCTGGAACAGGACAAGGAAATTAGAATTTAGAAAAACGGACGTAGCTGGTGGAATACTTAACTTTAATCCATAAATGGTGAACGTCGCTCTTGACTGTACATTATTCACAATATCAATAGTAACTGAACATGACGCCTTGCTAGTTCGTAGCAAATGACGTAGCTGAAGGCTATGCTAACTATCGTCTCGGCAAATGAGAGCTTATTTTGTCAGTGAACCATCGCTAGCAAAGTCGGTTGTACAACTGGGGCGAGTGCTAGGAAGTCTCTCTAGACCTGCCGTGTGGCGGCGCTCGGTCTGCAATCACTGATAGTGACGACACGCGGGTCCGACGTATACTAACGGACCGCGGCCGATTTAAAGGCTACCACCTAGCAAGTGTGGGGTCTGGCGGTGACACCACACCTGATATCCTAATTACGGTCGTATCGAAAGGCTCCATGGTGAGCTAAGAAAAGAGACATATTCGAGACCGAGGCTAGTTAATATGGCGCCCTGCGGACGGCGGCCAGTGGCTTACTCCCTGCGTCACACTGTGGCCGGACGCACGTGTACTGACCAAGCAAATTGTCAACATTCTGCCGGCCGGAGTGGCCGAGCGGTTCTAGGCGCTACAGTCTGGAACCGCGCGACCGCTGCGGTCGCAGGTCGAATCCTGCCTCGGACATGGATGTGTGTGATGTCCTTAGGTTAGTTAGGTTTAAGTAGTTCTAAGTTCTAGGGGACTGATGACCTCAGCAGTTAAGTCCCATAGTGCTCAGAGCCATTTGAACCATTTTTGTCAGCATTCCAGACAGTTCGGCTAGCGAGAGCGTGTTACATACCATACGGCTGCGTGCAACCCGTAGACCCTTACATCTGACTCTTATCAGAAAGTGGTCACTCGAAAATTCAGTATTACACAATTCCGTGATGCACAATACCTGCCTTGTAGCGTCTGCCATTAGTGGTTGTTTAGCATCTTTGTAACGCTCTCGCACCAGCTAAACGATGCCGTGGCGAATCGCGACGTTCTTAGTTGGATCTTCTCTGCCTCTTCTGTCAGTCTACCTGGTAAGGTTCCAAGTTGATGAACTATACTCAAGAGTCCGTCGACAAGCGCGTTGTAAGCCTCTTCTATCGTGAATGAGTTACTATTCCTTAAGATACTTCCTACCAATCTGGCATCTGCTTTTCCCACTGTCTGTTTTATGTGGTCATTGCACCTAAGGTCGCTCTGCATAGTCACTACCAGATATTTTACGGCATACAGTGTTTCCAACAATTTGTCGTCGATAGTATAGTTGCAAAATATTGGATTTCTTTTCCTATGTATGCGCAGTATGTTACATTTATTTACTTTCAGGGTCAACTACCAGCCCCTGCACCATTCATCGATCCTCGGCGGACCATTTTGCGAGTCTATACTGTATTATGGTATTGCTACTTTCACACAAACAACCGCATCATCTGCGCACAGTAAAAAAACTGCTACGTTATAGTACAGAAGGTAACTGAAAGAAATATTCCTTCACCCTGTGAGTCTTTCCAAGTGTGAATTCGTTCCTGACTTCATTTTTATGGATGACAATGAGCGACCGCATCGATTGGCACAGTTGGAGGAACTCTTGGAACGAGAGGATATGCGGCAAATGGACTGGCCTTCCCCTTTGCCCTCAGTAAACCCCATTGAGCACGTGTGGGATGCGTTGGGGAGCGTATTGCAGGACGTCCACACTCACCAATGAGCATCCAGCAGTTGTTAACCGCGCTAGTGGAGGAATGGAACGCTCCACTACAAGAACTCTTTACCAGTCTTGTGCCTAGCATGGAAGCACGTTGCAGAGCATGCATTGCTGTCCGTGGTGATCACAAACACTGTTACTAATTAAGCCCCGGCTATGGTAATGTCCACAGGACCATCATAAATCTCGTTGACTTTAGTGTAATTATTGGAAAATTTTGGACATTTGTGGTAAGGTCTCATGGGACCAAACTGCAGAGGTCTTCACACTACTTAATCTAACTTAAACTACGGACAACACACACACCCATGCCCGATGGAGGACTCGAACCTTCGACGGAGGGAGTCGCGCGGACCGTGACAAGGTGCCCTAGACCGCGTGGCATTCCCGCGCGGCTATAATTATTGTTCTTGCATAAAAGTGACATTTGCGTTCAGCGTCTCATTGCGTAATTCTTTCAGTTACCGTCTGTACTATACCATAGTAGTTCTTTCTGTGTATGTTACAAACCTCATCAAGCTACGTTACTTGGTAGTGACTCATCATGCGAAAGTTACTTTCGACATAAAGTTTTGGATACCAGTGTATTTTCCAGGCCATTTTCACGTTTCTGCCCAATCCTCTCTCCCTTTCTCCGTAGATGTGGTCATGGCCCCATAAATTCGTAAGGCCTAATAATGGTCATTTCATATTACTGTCATCAGAAATAAATACTCTCCTGGAAACTGAAATAAGAACACCGTGAATTCATTGTCCCAGGAAGGGGAAACTTTATTGACACATTCCTGGGGTCAGATACATCACATGATCACACTGACAGAACCACAGGCACATAGACACAGGCAACAGAGCACGCACAATGTCGGCACTAGTACAGTGTATATCCATCTTTCGCAGCAATGCAGGCTGCTATTCTCCCATGGAGACGATCGTAGAGATGCTGGATGTAGTCCTGTGGAACGGCTTGCCATGCCATTTCCACCTGGCGCCTCAGTTGGACCAGCGTTCGTGCTGGACGTGCAGACCGCGTGAGACGTCGCTTCATCCAGTCCCAAACATGCTCAATGGGGGACAGATCCGGAGATCTTGCTGGCCAGGGTAGTTGACTTACACCTTCTAGAGCACGTTGGGTGGCACGGGATACATGCGGACGCGCATTGTCCTGTTGGAACAGCAAGTTCCCTTGCCGGTTTAGGAATGGTAGAACGATGGGTTCGATGACGGTTTGGATGTACCGTGCACCATTCAGTGTCCCCTCGACGATCACCAGTGGTGTACGGCCAGTGTAGGAGATCGCTCCCCACACCATGATGCCGGGTGTTGGCCCTGTGTGCCTCAGTCGAATGCAGTCCTGATTGTGGCGCTCACCTGCACGGCGCCAAACACGCATACGACCATCATTGGCACCAAGGCAGAAGCGACTCTCATCGCTGAAGACGACACGTCTCCATTCGTCCCTCCATTCACGCCTGTCGCGACACCACTGGAGGCGGGCTGCACGATGTTGGGGCGTGAGCGGAAGACGGCCTAACGGTGTGCGGGACCGTAGCCCAGCTTCATGGAGACGGTTGCGAATGGTCCTCGCCGATACCCCAGGAGCAACAGTGTCCCTAATTTGCTGGGAAGTGGCGGTGCGGTCCCCTACGCCACTGCGTAGGATCCTACGGTCTTGGCGTGCATCCGTGCGTCGCTGCGGTCCGGTCCCAGGTCGACGGGCACGTGCACCTTCCGCCGACCACTGGCGACAACATCGATGTACTGTGGAGACCTCCGCGGTTCCTGGTGTGTCCGCTGTGCCGTGCGTGTGATCATTGCTTGTACAGCCCTCTCGCAGTGTCCGGAGCAAGTATGGTGGGTCTGACACACCGGTGTCAATGTGTTCTTTTTTCCATTTCCAGGAGTGTATGTTTTCCAGTTTAGTAGTTTCACTTAACGCAATCTGTTCCATTGATGATAGACATCTATTTACATTAATCAAACAGAATATTACATCCGACTATGTAGTAGCACCTTGCTCCATCTTTGCAGTGCAAAACAATATATGTCTACATGGAATAGGTAGTAGAAGTCAGTGATGCGCGGCCGGTCGTAGATACCATGCAGTGCAAACGGCCTCGTGGTTGAAGACCTTGCCGCACCCAAGTTGATAACGCATTGGAGGTTGTCTCAGAGCTGTAAGGTCCTAAGCAAATCTACTTAACTTGACAAGTTCATTTAATTGAGGAAATTAACGATTGGTAGCAAATGACAACTTTCGAAATTTTATATCCTAACCAGCACACGGGAAAATGGTACTTAGCCTGCTGTCTGAAAGTGCATTTATAAAGCCGTCTGGTTCAGTGAGAAATTATATTTCACCAGCTGTGTACCAACATAATAGTGCACCGAACACGATATTCAAGCGTCCTGAGGCACCACAACTTCTTCTCGCTGATGTTTTAAAACATTAGTATTCTCCTTTAATGTATAATTACTCTATGAACGAGCATGTGTAACAACGCAGCGAAATATTGTACAGGTGTAGTTACTCCAACCCCACTCTGAGACCTAATTATTTCAGAAAGGTGCAAGTGTCTCGGATCGGATATTTGTATCAACATGACCCGACCTGACTTTAGGAAAAACGAATAAAACTTTTATGGGCCTGGTAAAAAAAAATCAGTGGTTATAATACCGAGGAAAAAATAAGAAAAGTAAAGTAAGTGGTTGCACACAGAGGAAGAAGTGTACCCCTCAGAATATTAGTTCAAATGGTTCAAATAGCTCTGAGCACTACGGGACTTAACATCTGAGATCATCAGCCTCTAGATTTAGAGTTACTTAAACTTAATAACCTTAGGACATCACACACATCCATGCCCGAGGCAGGATTCGAACCTGCGACCGTAGCAGCAGCGCGGTTCTGGACTGAAGCGCCTAGAACCGCTCGGCCACAGCGGCCGGCTCATTACTTTAGTAATTCCTGTAAAATACGGGGGCATTGTTTCTGAGTTGCCTTTATACGATGAAACTCAACGACGTTAAGACTGATACCCGATGAATTTACGGGGCACCATACAAAGTAAATTTCATTATTCTGCTTCTCTGGCTATTTTACCACGATTGATGTGTTTTAGGCAGGACAATTATTTTGGTGAAAAATGGTATGTCCAGCGGAAAAGAATTGGCTATAAAGTGATGCAAGTGGTGAACAATGAATGTGACGTATTTGAGGAATTGGATCCTCATGGAAAACTTCGTATCCTGAGACGACCATTGTTATCGTATCATAGGAAGTGTGCGTCGTCTAATGAAGTAACTTGTTTCCACTGATCTATGGACCACTGCACACTGCAATCAACGACAATCAGAGGCGCACAGATCGTCCGATTCAGAACGCAATTTTAAAAAAGTGCGATTCTCAGTACTTGTCTTTCGGAGTTGTATACACCGCTATATGTTGCGCAAAACATTGATACTGTTCTAATTTTTTGTACAAGCCTTCAAGGCTCACGTTCTTGGAGGAGACGAGAGCGGCCAAAATCTTATCGGCTACTAGCAGTTCAACAGTCATTTCAAATGGCTCTGAGCACTATTGGACTTAACATCTGAGGTCATCAGTCCTCTAGAACTTAGAACTACTTAAACCTAACTAACCTAAGAACGACACACACATCCATGCCCGAGGCAAGATTAGAACCTGCTACCGCAGCGGTCGCGCGATTCCAGACTGAAGCGCCTAGAACCACTCGGCCACTCCGGCCGGCCAACAGTCATTTGCCCAGTTTCCGTAGGTACTAATGACACAAGCACCTGACTTAAAACAAGCCACGCCGTCTCCATAATATTCGCTCTCAGTCACCAAACCATAATAAGCTGCATAATTAAATCAGCAGATTTAACCATTCTCTGCACACGGAATGATTTCTCTCTATTCTATGACACTTGTAACGCATTCTTTGTATTTCGTCACTTCTGTAAAAATATTATGCATATCCATAGAGGAATAGCCATAACATTTTCGGTAGTAATATAAGGGCATTATCGTACTAATTTTTTGCCGTAATGCCTGATGCTTGCAGCATGATAGCGGTTGCTCCAAAATTGGTTTGCAGTGTATTGAAGATCTGCAAACCGTGGTAAGGGACACTTGATGAGAAACAGAATTATTGCATATAAAACATGGTATGTGATGCGTTTTGTTCATATTACTTGATAGTTCCACGATAAACAGAGAAATAGCAGTTCTGTCTCTAATTTCAGATTCTCGCTAATGGCAACTTTGTTATGACGTATGCACGTAAACAGTTGTCAGTGCCAAAACATGGTTGCCAGCAGTAGTAACGTGTGCGGTTTTAACACCAGGAAAATGGTTCTCAGGGACGATTCGTCCAATTTCGGGGATGATGCGGATAACTACGACTCAGATAGAGATCCTCGATCCTGAACGCAAATGCGCTTCAAAAGTTGTTGTTAATCACGTAAATGCGGATAACTGAATTAGAAAAGGGATCATGTCACTTTTCTTCAAATTACGTTTATCAACTGATCTTTACATCGGTACGCATCGTTTGGTATAACAAGGAGTCATGTCCTATCAACAGATGTGCTAATTGGATGGGTACTGGGTCAGAGTAGGAGCCACGTCCAAATAAACAATAGAAAAGTAAAAACTGGATCATGTAAAGAAAATTCTACAGTGCGTGCCTGATGAGCAGAAACAGTTTTATAACAGTATCTGGCAGTGGCCAACGAAGCATACACAAGATAAAGACGAAGAGTCACCAACATCGTCTCCTTTGCTGTATTTTGATTGCAGTTGTATTTTCGGTACATTATATATAATCTTGTACGCTCATAACACGCTCTTTTATTATTAAACTGAATATGAATAATATAAACTTGCATAACGCAAGCCCTTTGCTGCAAACTTAACGATAGTTGCCTCATCAACATAATCGTCGTTGAAAAAGGGTCATCTGCAGTACATTCAAACTAGATTACTGGCCATATTCGTTGGCTAAAGTATGTTGTAACTGTGTGTCTTGTTTCACCTTGAGGCCAAATCCTACATTTCATCTCTAAGACACCGTGTTTAAATCTGTTGTGTAGTAAAACCGTTTTTGTGTCTGCTGAAAAATTTACCTCGTGCAATATGATCCCTTTCCCAACTCACTGATTCAATTATTTTAGCAAGTAAATAACGTCAAGTTGTGTTCCTTACCATAGTTTACGTGAATTTACGTGACAACGTGAAGCAGAAACGTCAAGGGACAATCTTAACTTTGTTTTTGTCCTATACTGGGGCGTCATTAAATTAATTTTATATTGTGCTGAATCATAGCTCCATTTTTGAGGTTGTTATACTGTTTTGTAGCAAAAATTTGTGATGCTAATCTTTGTATCATAAACTGAAACAATCTGGACCTTGTAAATTTGTATTTTTGAGATGTTTCACAGTAAACTGCGCTAATCAAAGGTAAACGAAGTCATGTGCACTCAGTTTACAAGTAAACAATGTTCGTACCGGTTGACGTATTTCGAAGAGTAAAATTTCGGATCAAATTTACAATTTAAAAAATATGTCGTTGCTCTAGAAACATTTGAAAACGGTGACTTATCTGAATAAAAAATCGTAACGGGTGTACTTGAAATATCTTATTTGTAAGATTTTATTGAAACTTTACTGTGCAATTTCTCAAAACAATCACCTTGTCTCTCACGATTGTTTACAGGCGAGGTCTTCAATTTACATTCGCATACTAAGTGGTGAGAACGATATAGAACTGTTTAATTTCTTGTGAACGCGCATAACACGAGTACATCCGAAAAGTGCTACTGCTAGAATCTATAGCCACACGTAGCACTCTGAATTTAATACTATCTTTGGAGCGTTGATGACGTAACCTGTCACCATTTGCGTTACTACACCAGTGAAAAATAAATACCCTGAAGCAATTACCACAATTCAATGAAACTAGTTTCTTCACTATACACAGTAACAATTACTGGGCCTTACATCTTTGAACAGATTATTTTGGACAACGATTTCAGTATCTTTTATAGCCTGTTCACGTACAATGCAGTCCTGTTGTCGCGCATAACGACGATCACAGACCTCACTGATAGCATATTATGAGACAGGGTTCAAACTACTTCCACCTGTTGTCTCATGCGGTCAAGGAATGTTGCCGGTAATGCAGACTGTATCAGGCGTAATCGCACCATGCCACGCGTGTGCCCAGTGGTTGACAGTTCCGGTGATCGTGTTGGAAAGGGAACTATAACATCTTGGAGAGTACTTTGGATAATGTGAGAAGCTTGTGCAGTATCATTGACTCCCCTGGCTTACAGGCACGGCAACAGAATAGGTTGGATAATAATCTGGAAGTAACACCCGCTGTTCAGTGCTTCATTAATAAACTTCAAAAGCGTAGGGTCATGGGGGATATGATTTCCCACGCCACAATTAGCCACGATGTCGCAACCTAAGACGCTCCGTTCTACGCGGCACATCATTGACGTCAGAGTAGGGTCTACGTTCGTTACTTCGTGTCCTTCTTCGTCGGTAACTTCCCGGTATGTCTGCAATCGTTAGTAATGCAGTGTGATGCTTTAAACAAGGGCTTCGCCCACCTCGGGACCTGCGCGTTCAGCGGTGCGGATTGCTAACCGAAGCGGCTCGGGTTCGATTCCCGGCCGGGTCGGAGGTCTTCTCCACTCTGGGACTGGGTGTTGTGTTATCTTCACGTTCGTATTCTCATTATTGATATTCAGCTATTGAGATGGCTGTATGGGCACTTCCGGAAAGCCAGTAAATTACAAAAAAAAAGGGCTTAACGAGCATTAAGTACTATACCCTCTCCATCGTCACAGTGAACAGGGCTGTGAGACGTGTGGAGTCCTGGGTAATCGAGGAAATCGACCCTGAGGGAAATGGTTTGAGAAATGTAGAATGTCTTTATATTCCCTGTCACAGTGGAGATCAATTACGTCAATGGACAGATCAGCGCGAATTGGGTACTGGTAGCATTTTTATTTTCCCATTCAGTTGCTCTACGAATCGTGACTTATATTCTAACATGACTGGCTCTGGGTCTGTAGACATATAAACTAATAAACTGCAAGATTAACATACGTTTTCTACTCTTTCTTAAACGCTCTAAGAATGTGACATCTAGCGGTGTGCCTGTGATATCTGCATTTTCATAGGGGGCTAAAGAATATGCAACAAACTCTTTACAAAGACTCCGCAAGCCGGCTCTGAACGTGTGACATAACCTGTGCGCGATGATGATTTTCGTGCTCGATAACGGAACAACGAAAATTATTCTACCTGAAGTGAACATAAATGTTCGGCTGCTTGTACCAAGTATTCTTTTATTGAGTCACCATCTGGGAAAGAACGCAAGGACTTTGCTGAAGTTAGTACAATTTATTATCTCATTAGAAGGGCACAATCACCTCATTTTTCTTCCTCTTCTTCCATCACTTCAGAGAGCTTCCTTTTAAGTTTTAAAACCTCTTGGGCACGCTCAGGACCTCTACGTTTTTCGCCCCCGTATTCTTTGATGTGGTAAGACATGTAGTGTCCTTGTAAACAGAATTTCTTGGAAGTATTCAGTGTCTTATGACACACACTAAACATTTTGCGAAACCATCTTTTTGTATGATTCCTCACACTGCAGATTGAAATGCGAAGACATTGTCGTTGTTACATAGTGCCGGTTCGCCACCGCTGCTATTAGATGCCGCTAGTCCAGTGAAACTGTCAGAAAAAAAGCCTGTACCTTGCAAAAGGTGGGGTAGAAGTTATTTTTTTAACTCGTTCATATTGTTGGAAAGGTTAGTAAACGAATTTTTCCCACAAAATTTCTCTTGGGGAAACTTTCTGCAGTCACAAAACTTGGAAAATTTCGGACTTTTTTCAGTTTTTTCAAAATATCTCAGTTTCATTTGCTCCTATCGCTTTGACGTTTATTTTCTTTTTTAAAGAGCACAAAATTTTCTACAAATTTGATTCTTACCATTTTTTTCTACTCCCAGTATCTAAGTCGCTACAGCACGTCAAAAAATACCATTTTTTTCAAATTTCGAGCAAAGTGGCAAATTACCTAACTTTTGAACACTGTTATTTCAGTTTCTATTTGTGTAGTATAAACATATTACTCATCATGTTATTCATTGAAATTTACCATCTCACTCTGCTCCAGGGCCAGGACGAACAGCATCATATTCAGTAACTACGAACACATTCACGTCGGATTGCGTGAAGTTTATTCGTGTTACAATATGTAATACGATTGCATGCAGGTGCCGTACATTTTCTACAGTTGATTGACGTTAATGATCAGTTATAAGAAAAAATATGTAGGAATTGTTCTTTAGCGGACAAAAGCGTATTTATTGTTTGGCCTTCGTTCCAGTGGAAGATGTGAAGTCAGGTGGACCGAGTAAATTTTTTGTCATTGATGGAGGGTACCTTATCCATAAAGTGACTTGGACTCGACATGTTTGCTTCAAGTCCATAGCCCACAGTTATGTTTCTTACCTGCAACGTCGTTTTGGATCTCAATTTGCTATTGTATTTGATGGGTATCCATGTGAGGGAGACAAATGTAGCACAAAGAGTGCTGAGAGGATTCGTAGGTCCAAAAAACATTCTTCGGTTGACGTTGTGGTTGAATCAGAGATGGTGAACCAAGTCCCTCAGGACACGTTCTTGCACAACGAACGAAACAAGATGCGTTTGATCACACTTCATAAAAAGGAATTTCTGGAGTGTGGCATTGAATTGCTCCAGGCACAAGTAGATGCTGACGTTATGATTGTAACATTTGCCATTTCAAGAACCAAAGATTTTGGAAGTGTTGTCATTGTAGGAGAAGATGTTGACCTGTTTGTGCTCATGACCGGTTTGGGGCAAGGCATTGAAAACTTATTTTTCTTACAGCCAGGAAGAAGAAATGCAGAAGACAAGTGGTTTTCCACTGCAGCTTACAAGTTTGACAGTGAATATATTCTGTTCACTTACGCCTTTAGCGGATGTGATACAACATCCCCTTTTTTTGGTCAATGAAAAATTAAGTGCTGCAATATTGTTGCGAAAAATGAACACCTAACCTCAGCCCTTCGCACGTTCAATAAACCACATGCTACCCGTGTAGAAATAATAACAGCAGGAGAACAGGTTACTATCGCATTGTATAGTGGAGGTGTCAGCAGTTCCCACACACTAGACCATTTGCGGTACCAGCTATTCGCCAAGTCTGCCGCAAAAAGCAAACTTAATCTTGCACGGTTGCCACCTACACAAGATGCTGCACATCATTCGTTGCGGACTTACCAACAAGTCCAAAGTTGGATGGGAAACTGGAAATCTCCTGAGAAATGGGGCTGGAATCACAGTGACCACTGTCCAATACCCGTTGTAATGAGCCAAGATCCCGCACCTGAAGCACTTCTTCACATTGTTTCATGCTCATGCAAGCTGAACTGTGGCGGAGAGTGCTCCTGCAGAAAAGCGGGTTTGAAATCTTCTTCAATTTGTAAGAAATGTATTGGGGTCAACTGTGAAAACGTGCCAAAATTTTTATATGAAGACAGTGAAGAAGATGTTATGGAGGATGTTGAGGAAACCGCCGACGAAATCAACGAACTTGCTGAGGCTGACTCGCTGTTTAAAGAAGAGGTCAATCTGGGATCAACAGTATGTACAGACCCTGAATCCGTAACTCAAGGTATTTCTGGTGACACTGAGGAACCTGGCCCATCAAAACGTTGGAAGTGATGCTCATATCTGTCTCAAGTGCGCTAAAGTGCGATATTACAAGTATTGCACACCCAGAACTGTTAACATTTTTTAGTAACTGACAATGCATTTTAATTGTAATAAAGCTACTTGTTTTTAATGTCAACTGCGTGGCTTTTATACACAAGAATAATTACCTACCTAATTAGGTTGCCTATTGCAGCTAATAATAGTTCAGTTTCCTGAGACAAATTATTTTGTGTGTGTGTGTGTGTGTGTGTGTGTGTGTGTGTGTGTGTGTGAGAGAGAGAGAGAGAGAGAGAGTGTGTGTGTGTGCGTGTGTGTGTGTGTCTTAATGATGTATTTTTATATTTATAGTTTTACAAATACCGGGGCAGAGGTGCCCCATAGTGAACTTGAGGTAGTGATTTAAGAATCACAATAGTTGGGTGCCCAGCAATCCTCATGTTGCATACAGTGAAATTGAATACCTGAAAGTGAGGTGGTAAATTCCAACATATAACATGATGAATAATGTATTTATACTACACAAACAGAAACAGAAAAAATAGTGTTCAAAAATAAGGTATCTTGCCACTATGCTCAAAATTTGAAAAGTTGGTATTTTTTTAGGCGCTGTAGCGCCTTAGATATTGGGAGTAGAAAAAAATGGCAAGAATCAAATTTGTAGAGAATTTTGTGCCCTTTAAAAAAGAAAATAGACGTTAAAGCGATAGGAGCAAATGAAACTGAGATATTTTGAAAAAACTGAAAAAAGGCCGAAATTTTCCAAGTTTTTTTGACTGCAGAAAGTTTTCCCAAGCGAAATTTTGTTGGCAAAACTCGGTTTTCTAATCTTTCCAACCATATGGACGAGTTGAAAAAACAAACTCTTCTACCCCACCTTTTCCAAGGTACACTCCTGGAAATGGAAAAAAGAACACATTGACACCGGTGTGTCAGACCCACCATACTTGCTCCGGACACTGCGAGAGGGCTGTACAAGCAATGATCACACGCACGGCACAGCGGACACACCAGGAACCGCGGTGTTGGCCGTCGAATGGCGCTACCTGCGCAGCATTTGTGCACCGCCGCCGTCAATGTCAGCCAGTTTGCCGTGGCATACGGAGCTCCATCGCAGTCTTTAACACTGGTAGCATGCCGCGACAGCGTGGACGTGAACCGTATGTGCAGTTGACGGACTTTGAGCGAGGGCGTATACTGGGCATGCGGGAGGCCGGGTGGACGTACCGCCGAATTGCTTAGCACGTGGGGCGTGAGGTCTCCACAGTACATCGATGTTGTCGCCAGTGGTCAGCGGAAGGTGCACGTGCCCGTCGACCTGGGACCGGACCGCAGCGACGCACGGATGCACGCCAAGACCGTAGGATCCTACGCAGTGCCGTAGGGGACCGCACCGCCACTTCCCAGCAAATTAGGGACACTGTTGCTCCTGGGGTATCGGCGAGGACCATTCGCAACCGTCTCCATGAAGCTGGGCTACGGTCCCGCACACCGTTAGGCCGTCTTCCGCTCACGCCCCAACATCGTGCAGCCCGCCTCCAGTGGTGTCGCGACAGGCGTGAATGGAGGGACGAATGGAGACGTGTCGTCTTCAGTGATGAGAGTCGCTTCTGCCTTGGTGCCAATGATGGTCGTATGGGTGTTTGGCGCCGTGCAGGTGAGCGCCACAATCAGGACTGCATACGACCGAGGCACACAGGGCCAACACCCGGCATCATGGTGTGGGGAGCGATCTCCTACACTGGCCGTACACCACTGGTGATCGTCGAGGGGACACTGAATAGTGCACGGTACATCCAAACCGTCATCGAACTCATCGTTCTACCATTCCTAGACCGGCAAGGGAACTTGCTGTTCCAACAGGACAATGCACGTCCGCATGTATCCCGTGCCACCCAACGTGCTCTAGAAGGCGTAAGTCAACTACCCTGGCCAGCAAGATCTCCGGATCTGTCCCCCATTGAGCATGTTTGGGACTGGATGAAGCGTCGTCTCACGCGGTCTGCACGTCCAGCACGAACGCTGGTCCAACTGAGGCGCCAGGTGGAAATGGCATGGCAAGCCGTTCCACAGGACTACGTCCAGCATCTCTACGATCGTCTCCATGGGAGAATAGCAGCCTGCATTTCTGCGAAAGGTGGATATACACTGTACTAGTGCCGACATTGTGCATGCTCTGTTGCCTTTGTCTATGTGCCTGTGGTTCTGTCAGTGTGATCATGTGATGTATCTGACCCCAGGAATGTGTCAATAAAGTTTCCCCTTCCTGGGACAATGAATTCATGGTGTTCTTATTTCAATTTCCAGGAGTGTATATCTGCAATTTGACTGAACTAACCAAGCTGCAACTGCTCTGCAGGCGCGAGTGTTCACGCTCAAAATTAGCTACTGCCGAGAATCAATTAACCGGACTAACTGCTGTTGTAAGACACTCAGATAGTCGAAAATCCGGATAACTGAATGTATGAAAGCAATATTTATATTATTAACTCTAGAAAGATAATCTACGACACCCACGTATGGTTATCTTTGTAGGGTTAATAGTTAATGTTAGGTTGTCGTTTTTGTAAAAACCAACAATACAAGACTTCTTCCAAAAGCTGTTTTTCGTTTTCTTCATCGCTTTTCGATATTTACTTCCATCTTCACTATCAAGTTTGCAGTCGTACTTCAAAACTGAAGCGGTATTAATCTTAATATCGCTTGTCGTAGAAGTGCCTACACCATACTTATCGCGTAACCAGTTTCTACTTTTTTAATGAACCAATAGTGTCTATTTTATTTTTAAGGGAAACACCACGCTGTTGTGCTTTGATATCTTCAAGCACAGACTTGACACGGCGTAGCGATTGACAACTATCTAACCCAAAAATAATGAAACATGTGGGGCATAGAAAGCGGGGACGCGGGCGCATATTGTCAGTGCGACATGTCCGTGCATGCACGGACTAGACTACAAAGATACTTGCTCGCAGTTGCCACTCCGGACAATCGCAAATCCGTGTAACTGTGGTCCGGATAACTGAGTCTCCTCTGCAGTTGCTAAGCCCTGCTCTTAACAACGGACCACTCTACCAGGAAGTCAGATACAGTTGTTACGGATTAATGGTTGCCATGCGCAGCATAAGCGTCCTACTCGGTTGAGTGCATGACACTTTGTTGCCATCTGTTAGTGTAATGTTTTTACATCACGTCTTTTCTACGCAATAAACCACATTATTTTCTAACATTTTTTCGAGTCGTCATCGGTCCTTATTTTGTGAGGATCGTTTAAGTTTAGGGGCAAATTAACCCTAGATTAATACACCCACGTAAAATTACGATTGTAGTTGGTACTACCTGGCGGTTCCCGCCAGTCTGGTATTGTCAGTATAGGATGTAAAACAGTACTTATTTTGTATGTGACATACCGCTGAAGACCTTCTAATTGTAATTAACTGGTGCATAAACTTCTTTTGAATAAAATATGGAGTAGTAAAATTTAAGATGGTTTAGTAACATTTTGTCCCCTTAGTGGTTCAAATGGTTCAAATGGCTCTGAGCACTATGGGACTCAACTGCTGAGGTCATTAGTCCCCTAGAACTTAGAACTAGTTAAACCTAACTAACCTAAGGACATCACAAACATCCATGCCCGAGGCAGGATTCGAACCTGCGACCGTAGCGGTCTTGCGGTTCCAGACTGCAGCGCCTTTAACCGCACGGCCACTTCGGCCGGCTCCCCTTAGTGTTCTAGGGTTAAATACACATTTTTTTGTTAGTTCGAAGTAAACAAAAACGGAATAGAGGAAATTAAAATAAAATTAAAAGCAGTTGGGACGGGTGGCTTCCTATTTGAGAGTACTGAAAAAATTTTTATATGACGTGTACAACGGTTTTTCTTTCTGCCAACACCAAGCTTTGCATGGTCCACACATGACATGTGTTCGCACATAGTGGATATGAGACGTATTTACTTGGTGAGATACCAGTCTGACACCACAATGCCAATGTAATGTTGTGCACGTCGGGTGTCTATGAATGAGGTAACCGTGTCTTGCACTTTTCTCATAATTCAGCTGAATGTGAATTTTATTTCTCAGGTGGAGACGAGGAACCAAATAATACATTAACTTGAAAGGATACGAGAGAGATCATCTGAAATCGCATCCAGGAAAGTCGGTGAAGTAGGCCGAAACTCTTTACTCAGACATTCACCTTAAATTCAGATCTGGCGCTCATTCTCTTACTCGTACAAGCCAGTGTTCGACGCGTTCCCCAATACGGGCGCCCCGTTGTAATATGTCAAAACTGCTAACACACATTGCATGTAAGCCTTTCTTTTCAGACGTGTCAGAAGCTTGCTTTTTAAAACTCTGTTGAATTTATGGAACGCACTCCGGAACATGTTTATTCTTCTCCTAATTCTTTCGCTGTCCATCCTGTCGTTGTCTATATCTGCCCTAAATATAATGAAACCGAAATTTCAGATTTCGAAAAAACTTGTCAATATTTTCTTATTACTTGTGACTGAAGGTCTAACACATAAAGCAAATCTGATACCTCTAGCTTAATTAAAAGTACTCTATAATCCTCGTTACACATTCATGCACCACAGTCCACTCAAAACTGCGGTATAAACGTTTCAATCGCTAACAGACAGCGGTGCTGTAAACTACATTGTGTACTATTGCGTTTGCCAGTGCTACTGCGCTACCTGCAGATCTTTGTTTATTTATTGTTTTAGTTAGTCAGATGATATGAGGAACTTCTTGCCCTCTCTTGCATCAGACTAGCAACTACACATACTAAAAAATTACAACACATTCTAAATTTCCATGCCTACTCGTGATTCAGTTATGCAGTACATCTGAGATATTATTATGATGATGATTGTGACTACAATTCTAAGTAATAGTAATAACAGCAGATATCAATAATGACAGTAATCTTTTCATGAAAATAGACTCTGTCGTCAGCTGCACAACAATTAGTATTTCACTTTCCAGGTTTCAGAAGATTAATCTATCAACTTCGGTAGTTCGATACAGGCTTAAACCACAGGTAATCCGATGTCATATAATAATCGGACAAAAGTAAACAATATAAAAATTTGTTAACAACAAATTTACGATAGTTGAGCATCAGTAAAATCAGATACCTTCATTAAAGGACAATTCATTTGTGACATATCGGAAAAAGTGCATAGTCTCAGCGATTAATAGCCACCAGCAGATTAAAGTGAACTGTTCACGCTGATGTACAAAGCAGAGTGCTCACCTAAGCTGATGAACAACATTTATGAACAAAATCTGTGACAATAACATTAATTAATGTAGCACTTTTGAAGTCATATTTAATACCATCAGAACCAGAAAGAATAATGGTGTAGGAGACGATTGAATTGACAGTGACTGTAACTGTAAAGAAAGGACATATTGTTGCAGCAGGTAACTCTGTAGACAATGTGAAGGGGGAAATTGAGGGCGGGGATGACTGAAGTGAGATGCAAACAAATTTATGGAGGAGACAGCTATTGCAATAGAAGGTAAGCCACTAACTGTCATTTGAAGTTGAAGAGGAGTTTTATTTCCCGGATATTTTGAGTAAATTTGTTCTAAGGTCTATTTCCAGACACAGAAAATGATTCTGATAGATAGTGGAATAAAGAATATTTTGTTTTGTTGAGAACGAGTATTTCTGCTATGCCGTTGAGTTGTGGTGTTAGAAATGAAGATAAATATGAGGGAGTGTAATGTTTGAGCAGTTGGTAAAGAAAATGGAAGGTGTGATGATCTGTACGCTTACTGGCGCTTAGCTATAATAACAGTTTGTAGGCAGAAGCGATAGGGTCGTAAAAACGAATATCAGAAACGTATCGGACAAATCCCAGCTTCATCCGGCTTGAGCTCTCATATGATAGTCGTTGTAAACTCCAGTTATTAATAAACGTATATACACTTGTTTTTAAGAACTAAATAAGACAGTGAATTGGTACTGAAGGTCGGAAGTGATCGCTGAGTGGGCAGTAAGAGATTTGAGTAGTCGGCCAACACGTGGTACTGCGAGCTAGCGCCGCCGTCGTGGAAGCCATACGTGGGCCTAATCCGCTGTGCTTTCGGCACACTTTTCGCATTGCAGTCACGTGCTTATTTGATACTTACTATAGACAGCGACCTATCAGACTTACGGCTAAGACAATGCGTTCTGCTTGCCTGTGGGTCTCAATCATTACCAAACAATGAGTTCGATCTACGTCATCATCATCATCGCGATTTGACATCCATTGCAGCATAAAGGTCTGTTCTAAGCTTCTGTACGTTTCACCATCTTCAGCACATCCGTGTTGCTCCTGCATATTTTTAATGTCACCTAGACACCATCTGTCTACATTTTCTTCTACCTCATAATGCGGCACAAAACGTGGTTGCTCCACTTACAATCCATTCGCTTGGATATATGTCCCGCTTGCGCCCATTCCATTTTCATTCCAGGCATAATTACGTCTCTTCCCTTACATTTTTTTGACTCCCTGACTCTCCTAGCAATTCCCAACATGTATCACTTCATTGCTAGATGAAGAGCTTTCAACTTGTGCATATTTTTCGCATTGTCATACGTCGAAACTAGAATACACACTGACTGTAAACTTTCATGCTCATGTAATGCTATATTATACACTATAAACAGAGACAAAAGCTGCCCTTTAAGTAAGATGCATAATCCCGTTTTATTTTGTATTAAAAAACAACGGTCGTTGACTCGGGCGGCAGAGGCTCACAGTAGCGATTGATCGTTTCCCTTAGCGAAGATTTTTCACTCGCAGTGGTTGTGTGTATCCTTGAACTCTGAAAAGTGCACAGAAATGTGCTTAGATTATAAATCGCTCGTCTTAAGAGAGCGCGTCTTACCACGAATTACATTTGAGTGATTAACTATTCAAAGTCTAAGAGAGGAACTTTGATAAAGCGACGCAACAAAATATCGAAAATATAGGACCAAAAGTTCAAGTATTGCAATGTCATCACTTATTAATATATTTTCTTTTGTTTAAAATAATTACGCTCTCTCAACAACCAACTGTTTTCTAGTAATACAGCTATTCAGTCTTCGGAGTGTAGGTGTAGAATTTCAATGAACTGGAACAGAAAAATATGCGCATTTGACTGGAGCCACTTCTTCACATTCAACATCATTTCTACGCTCAAGCAGCCCAATATCAAAGGTCACATTAATTATATTTTCAAAAGAAGCGTTTGATATTGAACTGCTTGAGTGCAGAAATGATGTTGAATGTGAAAAAGTAGCTTTAGTCAGATGGGTATATTCTTCTATTCCACTTTGCTTTGACCACTTCATTGAAATCCTACACTTGCACTTCGAAGACTGAATAGCTGTGTAATAGGTCTACAACTACATCTAGACACTGTGAATCACTGTGTAGGGCACGACAAAGGGTACGTACCACAGTAACTGTTATTAGAGCTGTTTCCCGCTCCATTTACGTAGGAGCACAGGATCAATTATGGTTTAAATTCCACTGTGCGTGCTGCAATTAATCTAATCCCATCATCACGACTCTTATTGGAGAGATAGGCAGATGGTTATAGTATATTCCTAGAGTCATCGCTTAAAGTCGGTTCTTGAAACACTGTTAGCAGACTTTCTCGGAACAGTTTCCGGCTATCTTCAAGAGTCTGTCAGTTCAGCTCTTTCAGCATCTTAGTGATACTCTTCCGCGGGTCAGACAAACCTGCGACGATTCGTGCTGCCCTTTTCTGCGCACGTGCAATATCCAGTGTTTGTCCTATTTGGTACGGATCCCACACACTTGAGCAATATTCTGTGACATGTCGCACGAGTGATTTGGAAGCAATCTCCTTTGTAGACTGTTTGCGTTCACCTAGTATTCTACGAATAAACCGAAGTGTACTATCTGCTTTATCAACTGAGCCTATGTGATCTTTACACTAAGCGTTACACCCAAGTAATTCCAACTGTGACTCACTGATATTATATTCATAGGATACTATGTTTTTCCGTTTTCTGGAGCGCACTGTTTTACATTTTTGAACCTTCAAAGTAAGCCGCCAATCGTTGCTCCACTTTGAAATCTTATCAAGATC
Organism: Schistocerca americana; assembly: GCF_021461395.2. Classification (NCBI taxonomy): domain Eukaryota; kingdom Metazoa; phylum Arthropoda; class Insecta; order Orthoptera; family Acrididae; genus Schistocerca; species Schistocerca americana. The sequence continues at coordinate 772,022,564 of NC_060130.1, forward strand.
TGACCGAATATTTGTGGTGTACTTCGCTGTGGATAACTGCATCATCTGCGAGGACTCTGAGGTTACTATTAATATTTCCAGCAAGATGATTAGTATAGATCGTGAACAGCAAGGGACATAACACACTTCCCTCGGGTACACCCAAAACTACTTCTACATCTGTCGATGACTAGCCATCCCAAATAACACACTGCGTCCTCCCTATCTAGAAATTCTCGACGCAGTCACATATTTCGTCTGATACCCAATATCATCGCACTTTTGATAATAAGTGTACACGTGATACTGAGTCAAACGCTTTTCGGAAGTCGAGAAATACCTGACTATCTTGATCCACGGCTTTCAAGATGTCATGCGAGAAAAGTGTGAGTTGGATTTCACACGATCTATGTTTCCGAAATCCATGCTGGTTGGCATGGAGGAGGTCGTTCTGTTCGAGATAACACATTATGTTTGAGCTCAGAATATGTTCTAAGATTCTACAACAAATGGATATCAAGGATATTGGACGGTAGTTTTGTGAATCACTTCAGCTAACCTTGTAGACAGGTGCGACCCGTGCTTTCTTCCAGCTAGTAGGTACTGTTTTTTGCTCAAGGGATCTACGATGGATTATAGTGAACAGAGGGCCTAACTCAGCAGCGAAGTGGGTATAAGATATGTTGGGAGTTTCATCGGGGCCCTGATACTTTCTTCAGTTTTAACGATTTCAGTTTCTTCTCAACGCCACTTAAACTAACATCTATTTCTCTCATCCTTTCGGTGGTACGAGAATCAAATTGGGGCAATACTCCTGGGTTTTCCTTTGTAAAGGAACATTTAAAAATAGAGTTAAGTATCTCTGCTTTTGCTTTGCTACTCTGAAGTTCAGTTCCTGCCTCGTCCATGAGTGACTGGACAACTTTGCTGCCACTAACAGCCTCTACATTTGAACAGAATTTGTTAAAGATCTTTAGACAATATTCTACTACGGTAATCACTGAAGATTTTACGCATTGCTTTCTTGACTGACAAACGCGTTTCGGTCAGCATCTCTATCTGTCGGGTCAGCAGAAAAAAGTTTGTTGTTCAGACAGAATAATTATTTTAAGCAGAGGGAAATATAGCAATTTGTCACGACATTAAAATATGTGTGTTTTTGGTCCTACTATATTTGCGCTACCAAAGTTTCCCTCGTTAGACCTTGAGTAGGTGATCGTTCAAATGCCTCTCGTGGTAAGACGCACAGTTTTGCATGCGAATGGCTCATACTACTGTTTTTGGGACAAGCGATTTATATTCCAAGCACCATTTTCGTGCGGTTCTGAGCTTTCGAGGTCACGCACTTCCCTTCTCAGACGCTGATGTTTCCACGAGGAGTATAAAAGGACCGCCGTTCACTGCAGGAGGCAGTTCGGGTGAAATTTAACAAACAGCGTTCTCAAATGAAGATGACGGCCAGATGGTCCGCTGAAATTTTGTGTCAAGATGATTTTATGACACACCTGCAGCTCCGACAAGAATATTATCAATTAATAAGCAGGGAAATTTTACGTTGTCACGTCATAATCTTAATTTCTAAAACCGTATTTAGTATATGGAACGTGTTTCGGGGCATTTTCACTCTCTTGTCTACGTATTTCTTTCGCTGTCCATTTAGTCTTTCTCTTAATCTGTCCTGTATACAATGAAATCTCCTTGCCTGACCCCACTTTCAAGTCTGAATTTCGCACTGCTCAGATGGGACATGGCGCACTGGCGCATAGATTCTTTAGTATACTAATATACTTTAGTATACTAATGCCCTGTTCCTCACCAGTTATTATTATAAATTCTGTTGACACCGATTAAGAAGCATCCTCAAAACTGATGACGTCTAGAAAAACTCCTAATATATACTGATTATTCCGTTCTATAATTTCACAGATGTCTTAAAATGGTGCACTGTGCGGTATCCGTTACTAAAGCGAGCCTTTGATTGACTGGAATCCCATGTTTTCTCGATTCACTTGTTGATAATTTTTGTAAATATCTTGTCCATTACAGAGAGTAGAGTGACAGGTGTACGGTGTTTTGATATTCCTTACGTCGTTACTGGGACGAATACTGGTAACCGTAGGAGACTGAGGTGACTAGAATATGAACACAAGTAGCCGTGGAATGAGCTACGGACGCCGAAGAATATTAGTAGACTGTGCACTGAGAACCAGTTCTTAGAATTTTCCAACAAGGTTTTTGCAAAATATTGAGTGTGTCTCTTCGAATATTTTCCAATTAAGATTTTCAGCACTTTCGTTATGCTCTAATATCCCCGTTAGTGTAACCTGGATCCCACTCCTTAAAAAAGTTATCTAGTTTAGGCATTTGTTTTGCAAGTAACATCTTTCGTAGACTGCAAGCAGTTCCCCACTGTCATTTGCTTTTCCTACAACTGTGCTTATTAGATGGTTTCACTTCATATTCGCACACATTGCCGCTCCTATTGTTCCCATAACGTCACTGACTCCCAGTGTGAGTCATTAATAGTGAATTCGAAGGCGGCTATATTGCTACGCTTAATGAAGTGTATCGTTGTACATTTTCTCACATTAAGAGCCAGTTGCAAAACTTCTCATTACACCGATGTTTTCTCAACGTATAACGCGTCATAGATGCCTCATTTCTTCCCAGTATGTGATTACAATTATAGTTATATTGACGGAGTCAGTAATACATCAAGATGCGTCCCATTTGGCGCTATCGATATAGTAGAATCGTTGTACAAGGGACGGGTTTCGTGTTGTATTCTAGATCCTATCCGTCCACACGAATTCATATATATATATTTTTTCACTCAACGCGAAACGAAACCCATCACGAGTAGCATTTCACAGATAACTTCAGGCTCTGTACTGAAGTATAAGAAGCAATAAACCTATCTCATAAATTTTAGGCATATTGTAATACTGCGATTGTTCCTTTCAGTTGAAGTCTCATGCCACGCTGTATTTAATGCACACATCTTTCAAGCGTCTTTTGATCACACTGTGATACCTACACATCTGTTCCTAGTTTCTAATTATCTACAGCAAAAGAAGTTGTATTTCTGGTCTGAATAAGACTTTTAATATAGTTGCTAAGGACGGCATTTAACCTATACAACTTGTAGTTATATTTCTATTCATTAAAATTTTGTGAGCCCTATAGACAAAAGTGACAAACAAAATTATGATTACTTTCACATCTTTCAATAAGCATCTTCATTTGCAACAGAATATTTGTTATACATCAGGCAGACTATTACGAATTTTAGTGATAATTAGCGTCAGTTTAGTTTGCAAACCATCTCCAGACCAGATCATACTTTCCACTTGGACTGTAGTTGGTGTATCAGTACTGTAACATATGGTATACAATGTCAAACTCCTAGTATGCCTTACGATATATTTACTAATTAGACCTACTAAAATCGTAATGGAAGGTACGATTTCAGCTGAAGATAGTTTGCAAGAAAAACTAAAAACCGGTAAGTATTACAACCTGTATTAGCGACTCTAACGAATAAAAAATATTCTGTTGACACAAGACGTTGTGAAAGTATTCTCCTGGGCCCAAAGTTTCCTTTTTCAATTATATAAGTTCAATTTAACATACTGTATCTGGTTCATCAATAATTTAACATGCTATTACAAATAATATATCTGTGAGTTTTAACGTAACCCTTAGACCACGCAGAAGACTGAAAATCCTCAAAATCTGAACTCGCTGGTAACCTGCAGTTTCCTACCATCCCCATTACTTACATTCGCTTTGAAACTGTCCTTCCTCCCTATCACTTTTACGATACGCCAACTGCTTCCTGATTTACGCGTATCCTACAGTAGCTCCTTTGCAGGAGCCCATGCAGTCTGCAGCTAATTCCGTGGTAGAAACACGATCCCCTTAGGAGAAGAGGCTATTATACGTACATATTTGAGACATCTTGAAATACTTTATTTCTTCTTTTGCAGGCACTTATAACACTAGTTGCACTTTTATTTTAAAAAAATTAAACAACGTTCCTTTCAGGAATAAAAGACTAATACAGGATATATTTTAAGCTGTATTATGCGGCAGATTATAAGGTATTGTATTCATTTTTTAAATGATCAGCTAGATAGCTACAGTTAATGTTGTTATTTTAGTTTCCTTCTATTATCACTCCGCGTTTTCTCGTCTCACATTTCATCCAGAGGTGGACGCCATCCTCTTAGTGACTTGGTGATGTCATGTTGTGGCATTTTTTTCTGACTTCATATCGGTTTTAGCTGTTGTAAACGTACTCGTCTAAAATTGCCAGCTTAGATCGCCCCGAAAGATAAAGAACAGGATCGTTACCATTCTTCTGTAACAGATGATACCAGACTCTACATTCATTATAAAGTATTATGTTTAGTCATGTAATTCCACTAGTAGCGATATATTGAACACGAAAGGATGTTATGATACGATACATTTGATATCAGTTTTACGGTAAGCAAGAAAAAGTATTGTAAATGCACTTGTAACACTCAACAAATCAACAATTTTTTCCTTAATTTCGCATTCTCAGAAGGTTTTACATAGTTATTAGAAAAATAATAGTAAGGACACGAGTGGTGTTAGGCTGTATCATCCGAAGTGTCAGTTAATTTGTTTCTCTATTAGCCTTTTCGAAACAATGAAGCACCATTGTGAGCATTTACGAGTGTGCATTTCATACATAACCTGAACAGGTACGTTACTGGGTTTTATGTCGCTTCACTTTGTGTAGCTAAAATTCTGCCAGAAGTGCGCGATCACAATAGACTTTGTAAAATTTTCTGATCTCCCTGGGATTCGATTCATAGACTGTTAGAAAGTATCCAAGTCACTGAAATGGTAGCATCTTATCTTATGATGACCAGTTGTTAAATAATAAGACAATTCAGTCGTTTTATTTTTTCTATTCCTACAGCCAGAGTCATACTTGCGAAGGCAACTTTTACTGTATGGTGAAGGATATGTGCTACGATTGTTATAGCTATACCATCTCGCACTTATACTCCATTTACAGCTATTACGCGAGAAAACGACATTCTGTTCGATGTAGTAATACAGTCTTACAATCTTATATGAACACTGGTTCTTGAATTTTAAGAGTAGTCGTTCACATGAACCACGACGCCTGTTCCGAATACTCTACTATTGATTGTTAAGCATGTCTCTAACGCTCTTCCGTCACCTCAGGGACTGCTTTAATCTTTTTCGAGTTTTTCAATCATTTCAGATTGGTAAGGAACACAGACACACGAGCTTGGACAGCACAGATGTTCTTCAAACTGGTTCTTTTCCAAAGAACGCTAAAACGGCCACTTCTCTGTAGACCTTACCATTATACGGTAGAATTTGCATTATTTGCCGACATACGTTCTCAACGGTAGTGGCCCTGTAACCTTCCCTGAAATAAATACGGTGTCACGTCTGTTTCTGGTTATGATTCTTCGTCTGTGGCCTAAGAGTTGATCTCTCTTATCAAGAAACCCTGTTTACGCTAGCACATACACTGAAGAGCCAAAGACACTGGCACTCATGCCTAATATCGTGTAGGGCCCCAGCGAGCACACAGAAGAGCCACAACACGACGTAACTTGAACTCGACTAATGTCTGAAGTAGAGCTGGAGGGAACTGACACCATGAATCCTGCAGGGCTGTCCATAAATCCGTAAGAGTACGAGAGGGTGGAGATCTCAGAACAGCACGTTGCTAGCCATCCCAGATATGCTCAATAATGTTCATGTCTGGCGAGTTTACCGGCCAGTGGAAGAGTTTAAACTCAGAAGAGTGTTCCTGGAGCCACTCTGTACCAATTCTGCATGTGTAGGGTGTCGCATTGTGCTGCTGGAATTGCCCAAGTCCGCCGGAATGCCCAATGAACATGAATGGATGCAGGTGATCAGACAGTATGCTTACGTATGTGTTACCCGTCAAGGTCGTATCTAGATATATCAGGAGTCCCATATCACTCCAACTGCACACGTCACACACCATTACAGAACCTCCACCAGCTTGAACAGTGCTCTGCTGACATGCAGCGTCCACGGATTCATGATGTTGTCTCCACACCTGTACACGTCCATCCGCTCGATACAATTTGAAACAAGACTCGTCCGACCAGGCAACATGTTTCCAGTCATCAACAGTCCAATGTCGGAGTCAACGGGCCCAGGCGAGGCGTAAAGCTATGTGTCGTGCAGTCGTCAATGGTACACGAGTGGTCCTTCGGTTCCGAAAGCCCATATCAATGATGTTTCGTTGATTTCGCACACTGACAGCCCAGCATTGAAATTTGCAGCAATTTGCGCAAGGGTTGCACTTCTGTTACGCTGAACGATTCTCTTCAGTCGTCGTTGGTCCCGTTCTTGCAGGACCTTTTTCCGACCCCAGTGATGTCGGATATTTGATGTTTTACCGGATTCCTGATATTCACAGTACAACGTGAAATGGATGTACGGGAAAACGCCCCTTCATCGCTACCTCGGAAATGCTGTGTTCCATCGCTCGTGCGTCGACTGTAACACCACGTTTAAACTCACTTAAATCTTGATAACCTGCCATTGTAGCAGCAGTAACCGATTTAACAACTGAGCCAAACACTTGTTGTCTTATAGAGGCGTTGCCGACCGCAGCGCCGTATTCTGCTTCTTTACATAGCTCTGTATTTGAATACGCATGCCTGTACCAGTTTCTTTGGTGCTTCAGTGTATAATCGAGTGTTTCGTAATTGTATGACTTTTTCATTAAACGACAGTGGAGAACAGTAATCCCAAAGTCAACAAGCGCGATGTCTGCCTGGTGGCTCTCTTGTCGGAGTTTATCACTGCGTTGATTCGTATTTAATTTGGAAGACCTAAAGATAACTGCTCATTCCTTCTCTTCTATGCAGGAGTTTATAGCGTTTTCTACCATTCCCAACCAAGTAACTAATCATGATAAGATATGGGATGTTCCTGCCGTGATACATTACTGCGTTCGACATGCTAACAGCACAAGTTGTTCTTTGTGAATTGTTGCATGTGGAGAGCTACGTTGAGTATTTCACTATCAAACACTCCGTCATTTTCCCCAGATCGTCTGCTAGTGTCACTTGGGAGAGGTTTGCTCACCTCGTGTCATCTGTAGCTGTCTCGTTGTACCCACTGGATTTCTTCTCCGTCGGCACTAAATCCTAACATGCATGCATTAAACCACGGCCGGCCAAGAATTCGGCTTACGAGTCATGTCCTGCCACGAGTATGGAGCGCTCAGCCTTGCTGGACTTGTGTTCCATCGCCATGGCACGCTTTCTGAGTGTGAGAACGGGCAAGAGGGGGAAACAGCGAACCTGCCGCATTTAAATGGTAATGCAGTCACGCTGCATACGACATGGTTTTATATTTCACATTTATCGACAACAAAGGTCACATATAAAACACATTTTCATTGTTATTTAATTATATTTGGCTCTCTGAAGACGTAATATAATTCGTATGTGGTACATACCGTCGGTATGCGGACAAACGCAGACAGTTTTACAGATTTTTGCACTCAAGTTGCCAAGTAATCGTGACTTACTTAGTTTCATAATCGAAAAAATGTCTTTCACACATATTTAAATCGAAATATTGTAACACTTTTGTCGCCTCATTATGGAGACATGGAAAATCTACCTGAGGGAAACATGTAAACCTCCTGGACAGTGTTAACGTAAAATGATATGTCTTGAAATCGGGAATTACATTTCAGGTCAGTCAGTTACATCTGATCGTGCAAAAAATTTCGCAACAGAGACAGTTTTTATTCTGCTATAATTATTTGTCTACGAATGAAGTAAACACTGATGTAATGTTGTTCAGTATACTGTCATCAGCTAACAACAAAAATATTTACATTTATACCACTAACATCCTGTATCTACTTCGCCAGTATTAGCGTTTTTCTATTCTATTCTACTCACGTACTGAGCGACAGAAAAGTGACTGGGTATATGCCTCAACGTGTTCCGAAGTCTCTAATCTCTTTCGCACGTCCCTGTGGAAGCTAGCAGACGCTTAAAACAGTATTCTTCGAGTACCTGTTCTTGAAATTTATCCAAACAGTTTCGCGAGAACAACGTAACCTTTCTTCCAACGAATCCCATTTAAGTTCGCTTAGATGCTTCGCTACACTTTCATGTCGGAAAAAAAAAAAAGGTTCAAATGGCTCTGAGCACTATGCGACTTAACTTCTGAGGTCATTAGTCGCCTAGAACTTTGAACTAATTAAACCTAACTAACCTAAGGACATCACAGACATCCATCCCCGAGGCAGGATTCGAACCTGCGACCGTAGCGGTCGCTCGGATCCAGACTGTAGCACCTAGAACCGCACGGCCACTCCGACCGGCTCGGTTAGACCGACGAGTAACTATTACAGCAGTGCGTTTCTGAATTCGTTCGATGCCTGCTATCTTGACTACTTGATGCTGATGTGGTAATCTAAAACTGGTAGCGTTAGCTTCTTAGTGTTACTCCAAAATTAAATATTTATGGGTAAATGGGGAGAGCGCTGTAAACGTTTACCACTCTTCTAGTAACCGGGTCCTGCAGGGTTCTGTCTTCTTGTTACGCACATTATTTGGTATTTATCCAAGTTTATTGATATTGCCATTGATCACACCAAGTGGAAATTATGGTGAAGTCTTTCACATCTCCTTGCGATTGTCCAGCGACGATATTTCTCCACGGTCTGATAGTGTTCGTAACCCTGTCTGATAAATCCTCATGGTAGCGTATTGGATCTAGTTTTATTCTCAATTTACATGGTGTCCCAAAAGTTATTTTACAACTTCAGTGTCATATAAATCGACTTGTAATTAACTTGGAGGGAAAAGTAAAGTTTGTCTGATGCACCATCTCAAACGGTTCTTTTTTTTTTTTTAGGTAATGACTAAATGTTTTGCCTTTCTAGGTGACAAGAGGAACATAACTGGAAAAAAAATTCTTCGTTGTTGCATGGTAGTAGAAGCACCGTAATCGGAGAAAGGAGTCTGCACATTAAAAATGCGCGGTTTATTGAGACGAAGTCAGGTACCAAAATTCAGAGATATATATCAGAACGCGATACGGGAAATCACCATTCTCTCGGCCATCCATAACAAAATTGGGCATGGAATTCATGGAAACAGGGAGCGTAGATTTGAACCAACATTTATAAAGGCCATGGAGAAGTGACGAAGATATGGAGAGAATTCGACAGGTTTCCAGCGTTCACCAACAAGTCCGTTCATAAGCCATCCGGAGAACTGCGGATCCCTCGTACGACAGTACTACGAAAGCGTACAGTCAATGAAACCGTATGAACAGTGCAACAACGACCGTGTATGATGCTACTGATTTGAAGGCACAAATGACGGCAGCTATTGAGACAGCTGACGTTGACATGTTAGAACTGATTTGGACCGAATTGGAAAATCGACTAGATACTGTACGTGCCACAAAGGGAGTGCAGGTAGATCTTGGTTAAAGAATCAGAAAAAAAATTCTTGAGTTGGTGCATCAGAAAAATATTTTCTTTTTTCCTCTGTGTCCATTACAAGTCTAGTTATATGACACTGAAGTTGTAAAGTACCTTTAGGGCTACCCTGTGTATTAATGACTTTCTAGACCATGTAAGATAGGGAGAAAAAGTATTTTTGCCGATAACAGTAACATCACACTCACTGATAAAACATACGAACTCCTATTAGAGAAAGTGAATAAAACCCTCGAGGGTGTTAACGACTGGGCGATATGTAATAAGTTAACACTGAACACAAAGACAACAAACAAGTTTGTTGAAACTGTCAACAAGGAGATTCGGGATCTGTTTTTTGTATGTTAGGGATTGAAAACCCATGAAGTCAAGATCGCATAAGAAATATCTTTTATTTGGATGGATTACTTTTTTCCTCTATGTTCATTACAAGTCGAGTCATGTGCCATTGTAGCTGTAAAGTACCTTTAGCTATACCCTGTATATTAATGACTTTCTAGACCGTGTAAGACAGGGAGAAAAAGTTCTTTTTGCCAATAACAATAACATCATAGTCACTGATAAAACATCAGAACTCCTGTTAGAGAAAGTGAATGAAACCCTCGAGGATGTTGACGATTGGGCGATATTAATAAGTTAACACTGAACACAAAGACAACAAACAAGTTTGTTAAAACTGTCAACGAGGAGATTCGCGATCTGTTGTTATTCTTTTTATTTATGTTAGGGATTGAAAACCCCTAAAGTCAAGATCGCAGATGAAATATTTTTTATTTGGATGGATCACTAGTTTCGACTAAAAAATCTACCTTAAAACCCGGGGTCAGTTGAAAAAGCAGTGATGGTATAGGACCACATTTACAGGTTTTCAAACCACGAAGCAAAATCTCTGTGTTTTGTGAACGAGTTATTGCTTAGTGTACAGATTGTGCTACGTTGTTTAAAAACCTCTAAAAATGTGGTCCTATGCCAGCACTGCTTTTTCAACTGACCCTGCTGTGTTTAAGGTACACAAAACGGCGATGATGCATACATTGTAGTATACTGATATTTTCTTACAATGCCCAAGAAGGGCGAAACACGTCAATAAAAGTATTGTTGGCCGTGCAACCAAGACTGTTTCACTTTCGAAATCTACGCCCGATTTCTGTACCAGATACGCCATGGAGAGGGAAGAACTGTATATTTCACTAATTATCCTATTCATAATCATGGAACAAGAGCCCGTTTGGACTTACATTTACCAATGAAAAAGAAACAAAAAACTCAAAACAACATTTTCTATCAGTCAATAAAATTGTTCAATAGACTGCCAAAGGGGATGGAAAAGGTTACTAAAAAATACATCTGTTTAAAAACGCAACTAAAACATACTTCATAAGTAATGCATACTATATAATCAAAGATTACTTAGATGACACAGAGTGGTGGTTAGTAATAAAAGGGGATAACGTCAACACCCTTTCACGTTATGTGATCATAATATCATGCTTTTTATAAGAAAATCATGTGCTAACAACTGTATTGCATGATAGTAGTGCCTTGTCATTCACGTGAATTCAATGTCTCACTCATCATGTGGGGATGCTTACTTAGTTTCTCAAGTGGACGGAGGGGAGATCATGAAGTGTATTATATAGCAATCATTTAAAAACCTCTAATTGATTTCCTCATTTTGTTACAAAACAAACAATATCGGAGCTTTATTAACATAAAATTCTATTAAAATCGTTGTATTCGTAGTAAGAAACAATATGTTAGTTTCAGATAGCGACTACCCGTTCATTAGCTATAGAGCGGGAAAAGAATCATTGGTGTCATAGATTGAAGAGCGTACCTTTTGTATTAGGCAATTTCACGTGTATAACGGTGTCATTCAAGAGAGACATTTCGTCCAGATAGAGTGCAGAGCTGACAGTGTCCCGGTTGAAAGAATAGGGCTGGATTAACTTAGCAAACTCTAATTGAGAATGGATCTCCATCTGTTCTTAAATTTTTATCCTCTCTCTACTGATGCCAGCGAACTGCTTTTGTAAAGCAGAATCTCCACTGGTAACCAAACATTAGCGTACGTCTCAAGTATTCGTTGACCGCATCGCAACATACCTGTGACCACTATGTTACTAGCTCACTGGACCCACCGTTAGTTGATTAAAAGGAAGAAGAAGGAGGTACGACGTCCAGTGTTGTATATCAGAGTACATCAAACGAATAAGACAGGAAAATGTTAACTTCCGATTGACGTATAATCAAAATGCCAGTGTATGTCCGTGTGGCTTTATTCTGTGTACTTAAGACATATAATTCGTCTATGCAATGAAATAGCCACTCATTCTCTCTGTAAGTTTTGAACAATCACTGAAACTTTGGAAACTTGTTTGCTGAAAGTGTGCGCAATTTCGTAAATCGTGTGCCTTTAAACTTTAAGCCATTAAATCAACAGGAAAAATAGTTCAAATACAACTGGGATCTAATCATAATACCAGAGCGTACATCATCATGATTTTGAAGTGAACAAATGCAGTTACCAGCGGAAGTATAAAACATTTAGATCAATTCTTCATTCAGCTGCATGTCAAGCACTAGTTGTTTGTTATAACAATATATCAGCTTTCCAAGTACTTTTTATTTATTTATTTTACGTAGGAGATATGCAATAAATCGTCTGTAGCCATGGAACGACTTCACTCATATCAACTTATTCTTGAAATTATGCAGTAATTCGCATTAGTATAAAAACATTTCTGCGAAACCTAGATTAAGCTTTCATACAAATTCAACCGTATATGCCTCAGCGTACATAAGTCAGATTTACATTTAACTACATAAGTATTAATACACAGAATTCTAGGGTGGAATCTAACGCTACATAAAATACACTTATATGTCGTATATCTCATAGTCATTTAGGACTTCTAATAACGAACAAAAACGTTTTGATTCTGTATCCAGTTTTTCGCTAAGTTTTAATCCATATATCATTGTAAGATAAAGTAAAACATTTTTCCTTCAATTTTACTTCACAAGGTTTCCAAATATGTTCGATGCATGTCAGACCTACTCTTAACAATTTATTTGTGATTAAAAGATATATAACAGAAGAAGGTGTTCTGTAGATACGACGTTTGACTAATAGATGAAAAATGAAGGTTCTAAGCCTTTGAAAGAAAATCTTATAGAGAAAGGGAAGAATTGTACACAGAAAAAATTTCAGTTTAGAAATGAAAATCTTGACTTCATACCGTCGATGTTTCTTTCCTTTGATGTATGAATGTATTTGTTTGTAGACCTTCTGGCAGAGAAAGTTGCAGACAAAAATGTATCTTTCCCGCTAGTACCTAAGAATGTAGAAATCGTTTCTCTCAATTACGCGTGCTTGAACGAATGGTTCACGTGTTTTTTAGCAGGCTCACATTACAACATACCACGTGAGAAAAAGATAGTACTGGGGTGTCAGTGTGAAAATTTCCAGGATTCTGGAAATACTTACTAAATAATAATACTCTAAATAATAATAATAATAATAATCTAAGTAATCTTACAATAAACTTAAAAAACGGCGATTATTTATGTATATACTCTCTGGATCTAACAATTACTTAACGCTATCTGCTCTATGTGAAGGCGTTGACAGATTGTTATGTGGCGTACACGTATACATTTCTCGCCAGTTTTTCTGTGATACAACGGTATTCGCGGCTGCTCAACAATAAAGAAGCATGACTTTTTGTTCTTGTGGTTACCACAAGCAAATATTGCAGCCATAAATTGAGGTTCCAGGTTGGTCGTTGTTTTTACGATTCTACATCACTACTGTGAGATGTAATACTACTTATAAATAAAGAGTGACACCTTGAAATTCATACATAAATGTTGCAGTGGTCGAAGACTTCTATATTTAAACTGCACAAAAAACCCTTAGAGAAACTTAATGTAGCTTCTTAGTTGTCTCGAATTGTCTTTTCTGTGAATTTTCGTTATTTCTGAGTTGATCAGTGCAATTTTTTCACTTTTTTACTGTTACATAAAAGAAGCTTAAAAACAGTGTTTTTATTAAAGAGAAAAATTGGTAACTACTAAAAATGTTACGGCAGTGTCCTTTGATAGAATCATATTGGACGTTTTATGGCAGCTAGTACGTAGTATATCCACATAAGTTCCAATTCCAGCCCCCTTGAGGCTGTAAAAAATTGCACCTTTCGTAGCTACTCGAAAATACGTCCCATACAAATATTTTCTTTTTGTCACATGATCTTAATTGCTACCGTTTTACTGCCCCTAACAAACATTTCGAACCTTGCGAAACTATATACTGTTTCATAACAGAAAAACTACAGAAGAAAAAGAATATGTGATTCATATACTCCCTGTGAGAAGTTTTGTGTATTTTAGACACAGTTTGATCATGCAAGATTTCGAAAGGTTTGGATACCTTACTTTTTGAAACATCAAATCACGGTGACATGAATAGTTCGATGTGTGACTGGCCCACAGCCTTCATTCAATTATGAACATGGTCGTTTCTGCTTGCGGCTCTCAAACGTTATTTCACTTTTTATTTATTGTGAAGTTTCGAGTGCTATTCATTTTAAGGCAGAAATATCATTGGCAAATACGCACACAGCCAGAAACACAGCCTCTAATCCAGACACTATGCGTGTACGAACAGTCTTAAAGTCGTACGGAAGACAAATAAACACAAAAACAGAAGAATACCACGACACGATCGTGTGCTTGCGCTTGATAGGTTGAGAAAATATGTTACTGTTTTTTTGACTGTGTGCATATTTTTTAGATAATATTTCTATCTTAAGATGATTAATAGCCGAAACTGCAATCGCAATTAATAAAAAAAAATTGCCAACTGTGAACGGAAATGACCATGTTTAATAACCACGGTACCCGTTTTAAACAGCCTGCAGCGATTCAATTTTTCTTCGGTGGTGGTTTTTCACGAAATGAAATTAAAAGTAGTTCTTAAATTAGACACAGCTTGATGCGAACTAATTTAAGATTGTCTGCTATGATACTTCCTAGGTCAAAACGTCCTCGCAGGGCCAGATTAAGTAAGTTCGCGAGGATCGTTTTGATATGAAACTAATTATGATCCGTGATACGGATTCGATCGCTAAATAGCGTACTTGTTTGGGCGTAGGAAGCGTGTTCCCAGCGCAGCGGGCAGCGCTCACGTACTCACAGAGACCGGCTGGCGAGCGGCGCGCAGACTGATCGCCGCGCCGCCGACGCGCCGTCTTTTATACCATCCCGTGACGTCACTGGGCGACGCCTCGCCGTCCAAGGAGCAACCGACGTCTGCCGACCTTCTTCGGGATATCCCTTGTCCTCCCACGTACTTCATTCTGATTCTAAATTAGCGCCCTGGGACAGCTGCACAGCTGTCAACCACTGGACTCATAGCCTGACTGAAGATGGTTTCAAAACCAAACAAGCAATCTACGACATGCCTTAAGTCCATTCTCTAAATGTTTGTTCTGTCGCAGTATTTACGTGGACATCGCTATCACAAGATCCTTTCTCAATTCTCGAAACGAAGGAGGCATCGTACAAGGAATAATCAAATAATCCAATGGATGCTAAAGACAAAAATATGCGCATAATCAACAAATAATGACGCAGATATTAATCAAAGAGCAATACGGTACTATTTCTAATAACGGATTTGCTCAGAGAGTGACGCAAAATCTGGAGCTGAGGGGCGTCGTATTCTTAATAAAGCACCGCGCCCATCTCCTACTTTTGATGAGCTCTACATACTCGTGCTATACAACGCCATAACGAAATTCTTTCGCCTTCATCATTTTGCACGTCACCCTCCCGTCAAGCTAACTAGCTCTCCCTCGCGTTTGTAGAGGAATATGAAGCTTGCCGTTTATGATGAGGAACATGCTTTCTCAGTGTACTGAAGGTACTATGTTCTCTCGGTTTGCAGAGATGGAGAGACGCGAAAGTTTCGTAGATATCCAGTCACTTTTTCAAAGTACAAATGAAAATATTCTGACTGTCTAGAAGGAACTTGACATTTAGCAAATATTTTAAACACAGCTGCACAACAGCAGCGGTTTCACGTAATAAAATTATAAACAGCCGACCAGTTGCAATGGATAAAATAATTCTTTACCTAGGTTTCGACAAATTAAATTTGTCGAAACCTAGGTAAAGAATTTCTTTATCCATTGCAACTGGTCGGCTGTTTATAATTTTATTTAGCAAATACCAAAAGATAGTTTAGGCTTAATGAAAAAAGTAGTGGAAATGTACGCGAAAATTTACGTACAACGTTTCAGTTGTAGCTAATGATGCTTGTTTCTATTTTTCTCTCTGTGCCTAAAAATGATTTGATCTCTCAAGTGAGGAGGATTAATAGGTCCAGAATGAAATATCGTTATCCCTTGAAATGCTTCGAACAGATAGAACATCAAAGCACTTGTGATTAACTGTAAAACAGTTTGCAAACAATAATTTAATAATAATAATAATAATAGTAATAATGACAATAATAATACAAATTAAATCCAAACCCTAAAGCACTCTTGAAAGGCAATAGATAATCCCATAGTATCCGCGTTTTTTAAATGAGAAATTTGTACCGGGGGAGGTTCACATGAAATGAGAGTTCGTGTATTTATAATAATATACAAAAAACATAAACCCACTGACATAGCAACTGAATCTGCAATCTAAATTGATTGGGTCAGTTTGGCTGTCTACGTTTGCTCTTAAGGTATCACTCACCAATCTTCTGTACAGAAGTAATGGAACACTCCAGAGGAAATCTCAGTTAATGAGCATGTATATTCATCGGTGTCGTTAGTAGTTGGAGAGGATTTTAAGAGCCCTAAAACAGAACAGGAAAATTAGAATTCCATCGATACGAAACTATTATGACCGTTCTAAAGATTTATGACATCCAGAACTACAAAGAACAGTTAGTTTGAAGACACAAACATGGTGGAACTACGTTATATTTGTTAGGCGCAAACGTATGCGACTTCTATGAGAATTTAACACACAAACTTAGCTTAGTGGTCATTTTAAGAGAATAATTTGGTCATCTTGATCACATTAATAACTGATCAAATTAAAACTGACGTCGTATGGAAATAGAATTTTCCATATGCAGACTCAAACTATCACAAGAATCAGAACATCAGCGAATAAAATCACAAATCATTTCGTAAACAATGGTAAAATTGATAAGGGAAGTAAAAGGTAAACCAATTGCAGACATATTGCGGTTTGTATCCCATGACGTTAAGAATATATAAGCGACCGTGCATGTTGACGGAGCTATTGAGGTTATTGGGACAAACCAGCTAAAGCACGAAAAACTATCACTGCCAGAGTTGCTGAATTCATTGAGCCCCTGTATGTTATTCCGAAGTACTGCTCCGAAGCATTGCTTTTAATAATTTCCACGACGAAACACTATCTCGAAATCTGGCAGTATCCAAAGAGATTCTGGTCATCTGTAAAGTATACCAGCGGTAAGAGGCAATCAATGTCTTCATTGCGTGATGGCAATAGTAGTGTGACCGATGGCAGTGCCACAAAAGCGGAGTTACTAAATATGGGGTTCCGAAATTATTTCACCCAAGACCACGAAGTAAACATTCCTGAATTCAAATCCAGAACAGTTGCTAACGTGAGCAACTTAGAAACAGATACTCTCGATGTACGAAGCAGCTTAAATCACTTAATAAAGACAGGGACTCCGGTCCAGGTTATATACCGGTTAGATTCTTTTCAGAGAATGCTGAAACAATAAATCCATACTCAGCAGTCATATACAACAGCTCGCTCAACAAAAGCTCCGTATCTAAAGACTAGAGACTTGTACAGGTCACACCAATATTCAAGAAAGGTAATAGTAGTAATCAGCTGAATTATAGATTAATATCAGTAATGTCGATTTGCATTAGGATTTTGGAACATACACTGTGTTCGAATATTATGAATTACATCGAATAAAACGATCTATTTACAAATTGTTAGCACGGATACAGTGTGAAACTCTCTTTATTCACACGAAGTAATGAATGCTATCGATAGGTGATCACAAATTGATTTCATATCTCTAGATTTCCAGATGGCTTTCGACATCGTTCATCACAAGCAACTTCTGAGGACATTGCGTGTTTATGGAGTATCGTCTCCAGATTGGATTCGTGATTCCCTGTCAGAAAGGTCACACATTCGTGGTAAATGACGAAATATCAATCAGTAAAAAAGAAGTGATATCTGCCGTTTCGCAGGAAGCGTTACACGCCCTCTGGTGTTCCTAATCTATATAAACGATTTGGGATACAATCTAAGGAGACCTCTTATATTGTTTGCCTGTGATGCTGTCATTTACCGTCTAGTAAAGTCATCTGAAGATGGAAAACAACTTTGAAATGATTCAGACGAGATATCTGTATGATGCGAAAACTGACAGCTGAATCTAAATAATGAAATGTGTGATGTAATCCACATGACTACTAAAATGAATCCGTTAAATTTCGGTTACACAATAAATCGCACAAATCTAAATACTTAGGGATGACAGTTACGGATAACGTAACTTAGAACGAGCACATAGAAAATGTTGTGGGAAAACCGAACCAAAGACTGATTTTTATTCACAGAACAGTTAGAAGATGCATCAAGTAAGATCATTGGAAAGGGCACACAAAGTTCCAATGAGTGATGAGAGATAAACAGAGTTAAACGTAATTTACAAGTTAGCAAAAGCAAATGGCTATCACACGACTCTGAAAGAAGCAGACTATGTATGTCAAAATGGTTCAAATGGCGTTGAGCAACGTAGAAAACCTAACTAACCTAAGGACATCACACACATCCATGCCCGAGGCAGGATTCGAACCTGCGACCGTAGCGGTCGCGCGGTTCCAGACTGTAGCGCCTAGAACCGCTCGGCCACTCTGGCCGGCTATGTATGTCAAAAAAATCTTAAAATAGCATCGATCCCATACCGCGGGAGCATTTTGCAAAAGGTTTGTCGGTTGGTTGATGGATGGCTGGACAAGGAGCTTGAACCGTCGTTCTCCCGAATACGCGGCAGTGTACTAACCACTACGCCACCTCGCTCGGTCGCAAAAGGTAGAAAATACTTTCAAATCATACAACGTTAAAGCAGTTTTTAAAAGGGATAGCATGCTTGCATACAAGTTACGACAAGACCTGGAATGGAAAATAATCGGACAAGACAGATCAGATTTGTTTAAAATACACAACACCGAGTGTGATACAAGGTACGTAGAGCCGTCGGTAAGAACTTTTAAACTGAGATACAATGAGGATAAATACGAGTGTAGATTGAGCAACTTCGACAAATCGGGAATCCTCACGCACATTCACAAACACGACATAAACTTGTAGGTTTTTTTTGGGAATCTCAAAGTAAAACAAAATACTGGATCTCTTCGAAAAACTGGAAACTGTAGTGTACAGTACGAAATATGAGATCATTCTTGAGGTAGAGGCTAAAAGCGAGGCAGATTTCGTCAAAACCATCGTAGAGGTGCTATAAGCCGTAATGTTGGCTACATTGTGAATCGACAGTTGCTCCACCACGTTTGGCACGGTTATCAAGTATAAAAGTCCTTGACATTATGGGCTCATAGCGTTTGACATACATAGATATGAAGGGCTATAGATAATCTTTGACCGCTTCTATGTGCATCTTTGGCGGGTGGCTACCTACCTCCACATTTAATACAAAATCGAGGAGGCTGAACTGCAGATATGCGCGTGTGGTTTACCCATTAGTCCCAGTGTATAAGGCAGGGCAAGCCTCGATATATCTCGGTAATGCCGGAGGTATCAGTAATACTGACATTTCAGTAGTAAACTGAGCATCTGTAACACATATCACTGACTGGTAAGTACATGACAGGGCGACACACAGCGACCACAGTGCAATATTATGTAACTGCTACGCTCATAAACACGAACACATTCGCCCAACAACAACCGCGATTGCTGCTGAACAGGGCAAACTGGCAAACTGGCAGACACTAAGAGATACTGTAGAAGAATCCCCATTGCACACCACCCGATGAAGTACTGGTTACAGGGCACACATATTAACTGACCTGCTACAGAAAGCTTGAATCGGTGCAATCCCATAAATCAGTGACATACATAAACAAAGTATACCATGGTCGACATTATTAACAAAACTAAGGAGGTACTCATGAGATAAAAGACGACAGTACCAACGAGAAGGACAACACAAGGAAAAGAAGTCAGGCTGCAACAATACCTTGAAGCCAAACGACGGTACAAAGACGAATTAAAATTACAGAATAACATATGGGGAGAAACCTTCAAAATAGCAAGTGAGAGAATAAAAACACCAACAGTACTATCACCATTAAGGCGACGAAACGGTACAGTGACTCAGGGCTGGAGATGCTCGGCAGAGTATCCGCTAAACAAGCTGCAACCCGACGATGACCCTCCACACGACCAGTACCACAACATAAACCTACACAGACAAATGGTCGTTCACTACATAAGTGGAGGAATCTCTACTCTGTTCATTCGTGAGATGTTTGCGCTGGCAATAACGAAACAGGACAGAAATGATCCGGACCCAAATGTGTCCACTCAGAAACCATTAAAACTGCTGCACTGTGAATCGTCCCCTACATGATGGACTTACTAAACGACTCTATACAGGAAGGGAGTATATCCGCCTGTTGGAAGACGGCCATTGCAGTGATTATCGAAAAGTATGACGATAAGGACTAAACAGATCCAAAACCATATAGACCGATCTGTCTGCTGAATGTTCTCCGCAAGGTCCAACAGAGGCTACTGTGTGACCGACTACAGTCACACATACAGCTCCCGGGCATCAGTCCACATCATTATGGGTTCAGGCTGCACAAGTCTATCGACGATGCAATAAATAGGGCTTTACACATGACTCAGAGGACACAGGACAAATATGTGGTGGCAATATTAAGTGATATATCTGGCGCTTCTGACAAACTTCGGTGGCCTGCGCTATTCGCAAAGTTAAGACAAATGGAAATCCCAACAGCTTTATATAACAGCTTCCTCGACTACTGCAAAGACAGAGTTGTAGAATGGCGAACGGGCTAGTGAAGAGTTCTCAAGAAAATCACCAACGGGGGCTCACAGGGGTTGATATGTGGACCTATATTCCGAAACATTGCTATTGAGCCGCTGATAGACCACCTAAACAGAGGTGACAGAGTAAAGGAGATACAGGGTGTTTCAAAAATGACCGGTATATTTGAAAAGGCAATAAAAACTAAACGAGCAGCGATAGAAATACACCGTTTGTTGCAATATGCTTGGGACAACAGTACATTTTCAGGCAGACAAACTTTCGAAATTACAGTAGTTACAATTTTCAACAACAGATGGCGCTGCGGACTGGGAAACTCTATAGTACGATATTTTCCACATATCCACCATGCGTAGCAATAATATGGCGTAGTCTCTGAATGAAATTACCCGAAACCTTTGACAACGTGTCTGGCGGAATGGCTTCACATGCAGATGAGATGTACTGCTTCAGCTGTTCAATTGTTTCTGGATTCTGGCGGTACACCTGGTCTTTCAAGTGTCCCCACAGAAAGAAGTCACAGGGGTTCATGTCTGGCGAATAGGGAGGCCAATCCACGCCGCCTCCTGTATGTTTCGGACAGCCCAAAGCAATCACATGATCATCGAAATATTCATTCAGGAAATTAAAGACGTCGGCCGTGCGATGTGGCTGGGCACCATCTTGCATAAACCACGAGGTGTTCGCAGTGTCGTCTAAGGCAGTTTGTACCGCCACAAATTCACGAAGAATGTCCAGATAGCGTGATGCAGTAATCGTTTCGGATCTGAAAAATGGGCCAATGATTCCTTTGGAAGAAATGGCGGCCCAGACCAGTACTTTTTGAGGATGCAGGGACGATGGGACTGCAACATGGGGCTTTTCGGTTCCCCATATGCGCCAGTTCTGTTTATTGACGAAGCCGTCCAGGTAAAAATAAGCTTCGTCAGTAAACCAAATGCTGTCCACATGCATATCGCCGTCATCAATCCTGTGCACTATATCGTTAGCGAATGTCTCTCGTGCAGCAATGGTAGTGGCGCTGAGGGGTTGCCGCGTTTGAATTTTGTATGGATAGAGGTGTAAACTCTGGCGCATGAGACGATACGTGGACGTTGGCGTCGTTTGGACTGCAGCTGCAACACGGCGAACGGAAACCCGAGGCCGCTGTTGGATCACCTGCTGCACTAGCTGCGCATTGCCCTCTGTGGTTGCCGTACGCGGTCGCCCTACCTTTCCAGCACGTTCATCCGTCACGTTCCCAGTCCATTGAAATTTTTCAAACAGATCCTTTATTGTATCGCTTTTCAGTACTTTGGTTACATTAAACCTCCGTTGAAAACTTCGTCTTGTTGCAACAACACTGTGTTCTAGGCGGTGGAATTCCAACACCAGAAAAATCCTCTGTTCTAAGGAATAAATCACGTTGTCTACAGCACACTTGCACGTTGTGAACAGCACACGCTTACAGCAGAAAGACGACGTACAGAATGGCGCACCCACAGACTGCGTTGTCTTCTATATCTTTCACATCACTTGCAGCGCCATCTGTTGTTGAAAATTGTAACTACTGTAATTTCGAAAGTTTGTCCGCCTGAAAATGTACTGTTGTCCCAAGCATATTGCAACAAACGGTGTATTTCTATCGCTGCTCGTTTAGTTTTTATTGCCGTTTCAAATATACCGGTCATTTTTGAAACACCCTGTAGTTCCGCGCAGTCAGCGCGTACACAACTTTCCCACTAGAGCGCGCCCCGCTAAGCACAACAGCGCAGGCGCAGCGCTCGTCCGTCTCCGCACTACGAGAGGGCGCTGCCTTAGAGACGGACCAAATTCTGCTTCCGCCGATCCGTGTATTAATATGTAACGCAGCCAATGAGATTGCTCCCAACGTAGAACCTTATCTCCTCACGGATCACACTCGCGCAGTGATACATGAACGCACGAAGTATTATAACGAGTGTACAGACCTCCGATTACTCAGTCTGCATTAGTCTGTAGTCAAGTTTCAGTCTGCGCCTAATAAGATTATAATATTCCTGTACATAGCCATGAAGATAAATGTATAGACACTTTGTCAAGTATCAGAGATATGTGAGAATAAGATTAACGCACCAAGACCAAAGGAACTTCAGATTGTCGGAAGTGCCATGCGGCTTTTCGCGGATGATGCTGTAGTATACAGAGAAGTTGCAGCATTAGAAAATTGTAGCGAAATGCAGGAAGATCTGCAGCGGATAGGCACTTGGTGCAGGGAGTGGCAACTGACCCTTAACATAGACAAATGTAATGCATTGCGAATACATAGAAAGAAGGATCCTTTATTGTATGATTATATGATAGCGGAACAAACACTGGTAGCAGTTACTTCTGTAAAATATCTGGGAGTATGCGTGCGGAACGATTTGAAGTGGAATGATCATATAAAATTAATTGTTGGTAAGGCGGGTACCAGGTTGAGATTCATTGGGAGAGTGCTTAGAAAATGTAGTCCATCAACAAAGGAGGTGGCTTACAGAACACTCGTTCGACCTATACTCGAGTATTGCTCATCAGTGCGGGATCCATACCAGATCGGTCTGACGGAGGAGATAGAGAAGATCCAAAGAAGAGCGGCGCGTTTCGTCACAGGGTTATTTGGTAACTGTGATAGTGTTACGGAGATGTTTAATAAACTCAAGTGGCAGACTCTGCAAGAGAGGCGCTCTGCATCGCGGTGTAGCTTGCTCGCCAGGTTTCGAGAGGGTGCGTTTCTGGATGAGGTATCGAATATATTGCTTCCCCCTACTTATACCTCCCGAGGAGATCACGAATGTAAAATTAGAGAGATTAGAGCGCGCACGGAGGCTTTCAGACAGTCGTTCTTCCCGCGAACCATACGCGACTGGAACAGCAAAGGGAGGTAATGACAGTGGCACGTAAAGTGCCCTCCGCCACACACCGTTGGGTGGCTTGCGGAGTATAAATGTAGATGTAGATGTAGATTGTCAATTATAAACAGCATCCACAACCAAGTTAAGTAATTTTTATGCTGGTTATTATTTTAATAAATGTGTGTGAAAATTAATCAAGTTCTGTTTAAAGTTGGTCACCGTCAATCTGCTACTCTAAGCGTGCAAGTGGCATTTCTATCGTCTGACCTAACGGCAGAAGATAAACACGCTACGATAAGACTACGAGACATATTGCTGACAGTCGCCTACTTCGTTAGAGCGACAAGTCAAATAATCTGATGGTGTGTGTACCGAAGGTCTTACAGTACGCACACCACACGTACATATCGCGTAGCACTAATCGAATCTATAGTGTGCTTTGCAGCGAGCGCGTGGGCATATTGAATGAGGCTTGCAACGCATAAAATCATTGTGAGACGTGGCAAAAGACGAGTTCTGCTCGGGATGTCGGTGGCCTTCAGTACAGCATCGGCAGAGGCACTACGCATGGTGATGGGAGTGCGCCTCATTGACATCACCATTCTTCAAAGAGCAGTAGCGTAATGGTTGAAGAAGGGCAGACGCGACAAGGTATTTGAAATTATAGGAGAGAACATTACAGAAAGGCGCCAACTAAACCGCTAGCGAAATGATAACTGGCAGAAAGAATGGGATTCGACAGGAAAGGCACCTTTTCCCAAATATCAAGGAACATATGAGGCTAAAACGTATAGATCGCGCACGTGGCATGGTGCATTCCTTCACTGGCCATGGTCCATATCCAGAACACCTCCATTGGTTTGGTTTCAACCGTACACTCTAGTCACGTGCGGAGAATTAGGAACTCCTGAAAATGTCACTTTAAACTGTGACGGGCTCACACACATACGACCTCGAAGTGAGTATGAAAACATAATGAAAATTATATGACAGCTGGACGATTGGAGCGCACTGAATGACATAACCGATAACGTGTCACGTACGTTACACGAATTATGCAAACAAGAACTAACACATGCAAAAATAAGAGCAAACACACAAACACACGAACGGGATACTTTTAATGACACAGATACAAACACAAACACAGAATCAGATTCAGATGCTGAAACAGATGCAAAAAGTGAGATTAGTATACAGAGGTAGATGTAAGACAAGACTAAATCAAGCTACACAGAAGTGGATCGACTATCATTTCAATATATGTACACTCCTGGAAATTGAAATAAGAACACCGTGAATTCATTGTCCCAGGAAGGGGAAACTTTATTGACACATTCCTGGGGTCAGATACATCACATGATCACACTGACAGAACCACAGGCACATAGACACAGGCAACAGAGCATGCACAATGTCGGCACTAGTACCGTGTATATCCACCTTTCGCAGCAATGCAGGCTGCTATTCTCCCATGGAGACGATCGTAGAGATGCTGGATGTAGTCCTGTGGAACGGCTTGCCATGCCATTTCCACCTGGCGCCTCAGTTGGACCAGCGTTCGTGCTGGACGTGCAGACCGCGTGAGACGACGCTTCATCCAGTCCCAAACATGCTCAATGGGGGACAGATCCGGAGATCTTGCTGGCCAGGGTAGTTGACTTACACCTTCTAGAGCACGTTGGGTGGCACGGGATACATGCGGACGTGCATTGTCCTGTTGGAACAGCAAGTTCCCTTGCCGGTCTAGGAATGGTAGAACGATGGGTTCGATGACGGTTTGGATGTACCGTGCACTATTCAGTGTCCCCTCGACGATCACCAGTGGTGTACGGCTAGTGTAGGAGATCGCTCCCCACACCATGATGCCGGGTGTTGGCCCTGTGTGCCTCGGTCGTATGCAGTCCTGATTGTGGCGCTCACCTGCACGGCGCCAAACACGCATACGACCATCATTGGCACCAAAGCAGAAGCGACTCTCATCGCTGAAGACGACACGTCTCCATTCGTCCCTCCATTCACACCTGTCGCGACACCACTGGAGGCGGGCTGCACGATGTTGGGGCGTGAGCGGAAGACGGCCTAACGGTGTGCGGGACCGTAGCCCAGCTTCATGGAGACGGTTGCGAATGGTCCTCGCCGATACCCCAGGAGCAACAGTGTCCCTAATTTGCTGGGAAGTGGCGGTGCGGTCCCCTACGGCACTGCGTAGGATCCTACGGTCTTGGCGTGCATCCGTGCGTCGCTGCGGTCCGGTCCCAGGTCGACGGGCACGTGCACCTTCCGCCGACCACTGGCGACAACATCGATGTACTGTGGAGACCTCACGCCCCACGTGTTGAGCAATTCGGCGGTACGTCCACCCGGCCTCCCGCATGCCCACTATACGCCCTCGCTCAAAGTCCGTCAACTGCACATACGGTTCACGTCCACGCTGTCGCGGCATGCTACCAGTGTTAAAGACTGCGATGGAGCTCCGTATGCCACGGCAAACTGGCTGACACTGACGGCGGCGGTGCACAAATGCTGCGCAGCTAGCGCCATTCGACGGCCAACACCGCGGTTCCTGGTGTGTCCGCTGTCCCGTGCGTGTGATCATTGCTTGTACAGCCCTCTCGCAGTGTCCGGAGCAAGTATGGTGGGTCTGACACACAGGTGTCAATGTGTTCTTTTTTCCATTTCCAGGAGTGTAGAAACGTCTTGAGTAATAAGTGTAATTTAAATTATATAATTGTATATTAACCTTAGGTAAAATAATACCTGTAAGGAAAACGAGGTAAGATGTAATGATTTAATATATGAGAAATACGTCACATGTTTGTTCACATAAATTATCAGATGAGAATTAAAGATATACTTTGTGCGCTACCTCGAATGTGACATGCTCGATGATTTGCCGAGCCCTCACATCCGAAACAGCAAGGTCGTGGGGTCTCTAATACAAATCTATGTATTTTTCTACTATTTCCTATGTCTCCATGTTAAATGTAAAATTTTTGTTATTTTAGAAAAAAATTCCATACTTATAATATATCATAGCGTCTTTCAAAGCTGCAGTATTATTAATCCCTATCACTAATAAGAAATATGAAATAAGTTTCACATTCTGTTAGTGTACGAAGCCATATTGTTTAAATACGACGTGTCTCAGTAACTAAGTGGTAGGTCCTCTGTAAATGGTAGCAGCAAATAAATAAATTAAATATTACTGTATCGGATGAGCAGGAAAAGAAACTGCTGGAAGCCGTGCCAAAAGCTATTGCCCAAAGCCAGTTCAAGATACTGTATCGTCACAGTGGAGGTGGAGACCAGTACGATCATTGCCAAGGTAGACGATTATAACTGCCTAGAAAATTTACCGTTTTAATTGTTTTCTGCTGTAATTCGTTGCCCTAAGGATGGAAGCCTGTTCTTCCCATATGAGTCAATTTTAATGTTTTTAAAATTGAAAAGATTCTTAAGTGGAATGCTTATTTTAAATTGTTAAATTACTAAGAAAATTGTTAATCATGCTCTACAGTGGTGAGTATCCATTTCCATAGTTAAATTCGGCACAGTTCGGTTCAGTATAAGAGCTATTTAGAAATGATTAATAAGAAACAGCGGCCGGCCGTTGTGGCCGAGAGGTTCTAGGCGCTTCAGTCCGGAACCGCGCTGCTGCTACGGTCGCAGGTTCGAATCCTGCCTCGGGCATGGATGCGTGTGGTGTCCTTAGGTTAGTTAGGTTTAAGTAGTTTCTAAGTCTAGGGGACTGATGAGCTCAGATGTTAAGTCCTATAGTGCTTAGAGCCATTTGAACGATTTAAGAAACAGCATCTATTGCACGACAGATACATCCTAAAGCAACAAAGCTAAAGATCGCAAATGATAACCGAAACACACTGAATAGCATAACGCAATTGGGGAACGTTCAGTAAGTCTGGCACTAAAATGTAATCATTGGGCCTGTCTCAAAACCCTAAAATTTTGATCATATTCGATGATTTCCGGTAATGACCAAGCGAAAACTGAAATGATGGACTCTGTATTCAACTGTTCTTTCAGAATGGAAAATACTGTAAATAAACTCTGCCACCTATTATGCAAAGATGAGTAATACAACTACCAATTAGATTCATCTACTAGTATTGTTGCAAAGCGGCTGAAAACTCTAAAATTCGAGCAGCTACTGTCTACTTAAAAAAATTACGAATATTACCATTACCATAATTATCCGCTGATCCTTTTGATATACGATCCCCGGCGATTTTTCACATTCACACTACAACCTACCAGAAAAAAACACGAGCCTGTTTTTAGCCCGATTCTAGAACATTTATTTATAGCAGAACAACGAAAAAGACGTGCCAAATTTAAAAGAAAACAAAATCCCCAAGACTGGCAAAGCCTTACAGAAGCTCGAAATTTAGCGCGAACTTCAGTGCGAGATGCTTTTTATAGTTTCCACAACGAAACTCTGTCTCGAAATCTGGTAGAATACCCAAAGAGATTCTGGTCGTATGTAACGTATACCAGTGACATGACGCGGTCTCTACCTTCACTTCGCGATAACAATGATGATGTTATTGGTGACAGCGCCACTAAGGTAGAGTTACTAAACATGGTTTTCCGAAATTCCTTCACAAAAGAAGACGAAGTGCCGGCCGGGGTGGCTGAGCGGTTCTAGGCGCTACAGTCTGGAACCGCGCGACCGCTACGGTCGCAGGTTCGAATCCTGCCTCGGGCATGGGTGTGTGTGATGTCCTTAGGTTAATTAGGTTTAAATAGTTCTAAGTTCTAGGGGACTGATGACCTCAGAAGTTAAGTCCCATAGTGCTCAGATACATTTTTGAAGACGAAGTAAATACTCCAGAATTTGAATCAAGAACAACTGCCAACACGACGAACTTAGAAACATATATCCTCGGTGTAGCGAAGCAACTTAAAATATTTAAGAAAGACCAGGCTTTTGGTCCAGGTTGTATACCAGTCGGGTTGCTTACAGAGAATGCTGATACAAAAGCTCCATCTTAGCAATAACATACAACGGCTCGGTCGTAGAAACATCTGTGTCCAAAGACTGGAAAGTTGTACAAGTCACACCTATACCCAAGAAAAAATAGGAATACTCCGCTGAATTACAGACCCATGTCACTAACGTCGATTTGCAGTAGGATTTTCGAACATAAAATGTGCTCGAACGTTATGAATCACCTCGAACAAAACGATTTATTAACAAATAGCCGATACGGATTCAGAAATTATCGTTCTTGTGAAACACAACTAGTTATTTATTCTCACGAAGTAATGAGTACTATCGACAGGCTACGTCAAATTGATTTCCCACTTTTAGATCTACAGAAGGCTTTTGCTACCGTCCGTTACAAGCCACTTCTGATTAAACTGCGAGTCTATGGAGTACCGTCTCAGTTGTGTGACAGTATTCGAGATTTTCTATCAGAAAGGTCACAATTCTTAATAATTGACGGAATGTCATCGAGCAAAACGAAAGTAATGTCTGGCGTTCCCCAGGAAAGTGTTATAGGTTGAAATGGTTCAAATGGCTCTGAGCACTATGGGACTCAACTGCTGAGGTCATTAGTCCTCTAGAACTTAGAACTAGTTAAACCTAACTAACCTAAGGACATTACAAACGTCCATGCCCGAGGCAGGATTCGAACCTGCGACCGTCGCGGTTCCAGACTGCAGCGCCTTTAACAGCACGGCCACTTCGGCCGAAAGTTTTATAGGCCCTCTGATGTCTGAATAAATGATTTAGGAGACAATGTGATCAGTCCTCTTAGGCTATTTGCAGATGATGCAGCTATTTACTGTTATGTAAAGTCGTCAAATGATTAAAGCGAGTTGCAAAATGATTTGGACGAAATGTCTGTGTGGTGCAAAAAGTGGCAATTGACACTAAATCATGAAAAGTGTGAAGTCATCCCCACGAGCACTAAAAAGACTCAGCTAAATTTCACTTAAACGACAAACCATATAAATCTAACGGCTACAAACTCAACTAAATACTTAGGAATCACAATTACGAATAAATTAAATTGGAATGATCACACAGACATTTTTGTGGGGAAAGCAGGCCAAAGACTGTGATTTATTGGTAGAATACTTGGAGACCATTTCAGGTCTACTGAAGAGACTGCATAAACTATGCTTGTCCGCCCTCTTCTGGAGGTTTGCTGTCTGGTGTGGTATCAGCATCAGATAGGACTGACGGAGGATTTCGAGAAAGTTCAAAGAAGTGTATTATCGTGCCAAGCATTTGAAACACGATCCTGATCTATATAAATGACCTGGGTGACAATCTGAGCAGTTCTCTTGGGTTGTTCGCAGATGATGCTGTAATTTGCCGTCTAATAAGGTCATCCGAAGACCAGTATCAGTTGCAAAGCGATTTAGACAAGATTGCTGTATGGTGTGGCAGGTGGCAGTTGACGCTAAATAACGAAAAGTGTGAGGTGATCCACATGAGTTCCAAAAGAAACCCGTTGGAATTCGATTACTCGATAAATAGCACAATTCTCAAGGCTGTCAATTCAACTAAGTACCTGGGTGTTAAAATTACGAACAACTTCAGTTGGAAAGATCGCATAGATAATATTGTGGGGAAGGCGAGACAAAGGTTGCGTTTCATTGACAGGACACCTAGAAAATGCAACAAGTCTACTAAAGAGACAGCTTACACTACACTCGTTCGTTCTCTGTTAGAATATTGCTCCGCGGTGTGGGATCCTTACCAGGTGGGATTGACGGAGGACATCGAAAGGGTGCAAAAAAGGGCAGCTCGTTTTGTGTTATCACGTAATAGGGGAGAGAGTGTGGCAGATATGATACGCGAGTTGGGATGGAAGTCATTAAAGCAAAGACGTTTTTCGTCGCGGCGAGATCTATTTACGAAATTTCAGTCACCAATTTTCTCTTCCGAATGCGAAAATATTTTGTTGAGCCCAACCTACATAGGCAGGAATGATCATCAAAATAAAATAAGAGAAATCGGAGCTCGAACAGAAAGGTTTAGGTGTTCGTTTTTCCCGCGCGCTGTTCGTGAGTGGAATGGTAGAGATATAGTATGATTGTGGTTCGATGAACCCTCTGCCAAGCACTTAAATGTGAACTGCAGAGTAATCATGTAGATGTAGATGTATATGGGGTACCAGACCTTCGCATGAAGCTTCAATCACCAACTTTCTCCTCAGAGTGTGAAAATATTTTCATGCCGTCCATCTACATAGGGAGAAATGATCATCATAATAAAATACGATAAATCGGAGGTCGCATAGAGAGATTTAAGAGTTCGTTTTTCTCGCGCGCTGTTCGAGAGTGGTACGATAGAGAAGCAGCTTAAAAGTAATTAGATGAACCCTCTGGCAGGCACTTAATTGTGAATTGCAGAGTAATCATGTAGATGTAGATGGGATAAAAACATGAACAACCACACTTTGACGTCCACACTAATCCTCACCTTAACATTTTCACAATTATACTATTTCAGCATTTCTCTTTAGCAATGTACACCACCCACTGACTACTCTTCACTACTTTACACCCTACAGACCTCACTTTGCAGCACCATGTCTGTGCAAGGCACCCAGAGCGAACAAAAAGCGAGCAAGCAGCAAGATCATTGTTATATAACGAGAAATTGCGTGTTGCATGTTTACGCTTACTAGTTTATGGTTGCACAGATGCCGTAATTTCTTGCTTGAAGGAGTGCCTAGCTACTGTTTAGCTTCTAGGTTTTGTTTTAGACCATATGGAGATGAACAGACTAAATAGTCTGCATTTTTGAGAAAAAAAAATCAGTGAGTCAACCGAAATGTGGGGTCCCGGCGTTGGTTTTAACGCTTGACCCAAATGTTACGTCACATAATGGTTGCGTGGCGTATTTGAAATGGATCGTGTTTGAAGAGAGCTCTCTAGTGTTGAATACCGACGTTTTGAAATTATCCTTGAGTAAGGTGAGTGACTGGACTAGTATAGTGCCTTTTGCTGGGATTCGTATTGGAAACGTGTGTTACGTGAGTTTTTATATCTGCATATACACGTAGGTCACAAAAGTCATTTGATCTACATCTACATGGATACTCTGCAAATCACATTTAAGTGCCTGGCAGAGGGTTCATCGAACCACATTCACAATTCTCTATTATTCCAAACTCGTACAGCGCGCGGAAAGACTGAACACCCATGTCTTTCCGTACGAGCTCTGATTTCCCTTATTTTATCGTGGTGATCGTTCCTCCCTATGTAGATCGGTGTCAACAAAATATTTTAGCATTCGGAGGAGAAAGTTGGTGATTGGAATTTCGTGAAAAGATTTCGTCGCAACGAAAAACGCCTTTCTTTTAATGATTTCCAGCCAAAATCCTGTATCATTTCTGTGACACTCTCTCCCACATTTCGCGATAACACAAAACGTGCTGCCTTCCTTTGAACTTTGTCGATGTACTCCGTCAGTCGTACCTGGTAAGGATCCGACACCGCGCAGCAGTATTCTAAAAGAGGACGGACAAGCGTAGTGTAGGCAGTCTCCTTAGCTGGTCTGTTACATTTTCTAAGTGTCCTGCCAATAAAACACAACCTTTGGTTAGCCTTCCCCACAACATTTTCTATGAGTTCTTTCCAATTTAAGTTGTTCGTAATTGTAATACCTAGGTATTTAGTTGAACTTACGGCTTTTAGATTAGACTGATTTATCGTGTAACCGAAGTTTAACAAGTTCCTTTTCGCACTCATGTGGATGACCTCACACTTTTCGTTATTTAGGGTCAACTGCCACTTTTCGCACCATTCAGATATTTTTTCTAAATCGTTTTGCACTTTGTTTTGATCTTCTGATGACTTTATTAGTCGATAAACAACAGCGTCATCTGCAAGCAACCGAAGACGGCTGCTCAGATTGTCCCCCAAATCGTTTATATAGATAAGGAACAGCAAAAGGCCTATAACACTACTTTGGGGAACACCTGAAATCACTTGTTTTATTCGATGTCTTTCCGTCAATTACTACGAACTGTGACCTCTCTGACAGGAAATTGCAAATCCAGTCACATAATTGAGACGATATTCCATAAGCACGCAATTATTCTACGAGCCGCTTGTATGGTGCAGTGTCAAAAGCCTTCCGGAAATCCAGGAATACGGAATCGATCTGAAATCCCTTGTCAATAGCACTCAGCACTTCATGTGAGCCGGCCGCGGTGGTCTCGCGGTTCTAGGCGCTCAGTCCGGAGCCGCCTGACTGCTACGGTCGCAGGTTCGAATCCTGCCTCGGGCATGGATGTGTGTGATGTCCTTAGGTTAGTTAGGTTTAAGTAGTTCTAAGTTCTAGGGGACTGATGACCACAGATGTTAAGTCCCATAGTACTCAGAGCCATTTGAACCCATTTGAACTTCATGTGAATGAAGAGCTAGTTGTTAGAGTGCTCAGTGTTTGACCGGTCACGGCTCGCCTGTTGACGGGGTGACCGAGCCGCTCGTGTCCGGTCCCATACGACTCGGCTCGGTCACGTACTCGCGCCATGTCTGTTGTCCGGATTCCGGACACGCGAATAACAGAGCATGACCGGTCCCCGCTGACGTCTCACCTCGCCTCGCCCCGGCTCGCTGCTCTGTACTGTACAAATGCAACGCCTCTCTCTCTCTCTCTCTCTCTCTCTCTCTCTCTCTCTCTCTCTCTCTTTTAATACAAAAGTAACATTTCCAAGAACGGGTACGTGACACAGGTAAACTCATAAAGCACCTGGAAAGTAAAATGATATTTCAATACAATCGTGGATAGAAGACGAGTCTCATTTCCAAACAAAAGAGATATTTTTCCTTTCATTTATAGGAAACATTAAATAAGTGCTTTCCCTGTAATCTAGAAGACAACCATCTTCATAAAGAAAGCATATAAAGAACATTTACAGACGTAACTTGTCATACGTTTCAATTGTTTGCAACATAAACAAAATTATAGTTATTGTTGATCAGCAGGAAATCACTAACGCGTTCCGGATTTAATTGTCTGCGGCAATTTGTTAGTAACATGCCGGCTTTACTAAAGCACCTTTCACTAGGTGCGCTTGTTGCTGGGATACATAAAATACGTCTTGCAACTGCAGCCAGGCCTGGCAGATCTGTTTCATGTCTGCTCCACCACTTTAAGATGTCAGCATCATCTCCGGGGTGCATTAAAATGTACAGATCTACTTCATCTGCTGCGGATGATCTGTTGTTCCTCCATTCCTTGAAACGAGCTCTCTTTCTGGGTGGTGATGACACAGTACTTGAAGGATCTATGATAATAAACAAGAGAGACAAGTAATACAGAACTGATATGGAAATCATCGAAACATTCCCGTAAGAGACCGATGACTTCGCTGTTTGGTCTCTCCCCCCAAACAACCCGACACCCCGTTCCCATAAAAACGAGATGTTTTACGTTAATGAAATATTATACGAGTCACAACATTCCCGTTTCTCTATAATACATTTTCCACTAACTATGCAAAAACGATTATGTTAATGACTGAATGTTGTACCTGCGTACGTAGCGCACATTTGTTGCACATTGTTAAGAATTTCCTGCTTTTCACTTATTTCAAGCCATATTAAGATAACGGAAGGACGGCCAAAGAAACGATCTTTGTGAGGTTTCTTGCAACTGTGTTTCTTTAAATGAGTAGTTGCCGACTGGAAAAGCAATAAAGTGGAGCAGTTTATGCACGATACGTACCCAGTAGACGCAATGTTTTCATCTACAACCAACAGAAATGTACTCCATACTTGGCTTTTTAGACCTTCCCGTTTCTTTAATGTGTAAACATTGGTTTCAGTCTTACGTCTTACTACACTGGCTTCCTCGCGCTGGATGATTACAGAGAGACACACCACAAATAAGAAGCCCGTACTGGCTGCAGTGTCACACGGATAATAACACGTGTAATGCGTTTGAAGTTATGTGCTACGTATTCGGTCACGGCTTCTATGCTCGCTCACAAGATCTAGTGCGGGTAGCCTATCCAGTTAGGGTGTGCTCGCCCCATCTCGTATTTTGTGCTCGCTTACTCGGTCATGCAGGACTCTACTAGTTGTGTTTCACAGGAACGATGTTTTGTAAACCCATGTTGCCTGTGTAACAATAGACCGTTTTCTTCGAGGTAATTCATAATGTTCGAACACAATATATGTTCTAAAATCGTGCTGCATATCGACGTTAACGATATGGGTCTGTAATTTAGTGGATTACTCCTACTACCTTTCTTGAATATTGGTGTGACCTGTGTAACTTTCCAGTCTTTGGGTACGGATCTTTCGTTGAGCGAACGGTTGTATATAATTGAATGGAGCTAATGCATCAGCATACTACGAAAGAAACCTAATTGGTATACAGTCTGGACCAGAAGACTTGCTTTTATTAAGTGATTTGAGTTGTTTCACTACTTCGATGATATTTACTTCTGCGTTACTCATGTTGGCAACTGTTCTCGATTCGAATTCTGGAATATTTACTTCGTCTTCTTTTGTGAAGGCATTTCGGAAGGCTGTGTTTAGTAAATCTGCTTTGGCAGCACTGTCTTCGATAGTATCTCTATTGTTATAGCGCAGAGAACGCATTGATTGTTTCTTGCCGCTAACATTCTTCACATACGACCAGAACGTCTTTGGATTTTCTGCCAAGTTTCGAGATAAAGTTTCGTTGTGGAAACTGTTATTGGCGTCTCGCATTGAACTCCACGCTAAGTTTCGAGCTTCTGTGAAGGATCGCCAATCTTGGGTTTTTGCGTCTGTTTAAATTTGGCATGTTTGTTGCGTTGTTTCTGCAACAGTGTTCTAACCCGTTTTGTTTACCAAGGAGGATCAGCTCCGTCGTTTGCTAGTGTATTTGGTATAAACTTCTCAACTGCTACCGATACTATTTCTTTGAATTTAAGAAACATCTGCTCTACACTTATATTATTAGTTTGGAATGAATGGAGATTGTCTCTCAGGAAGGCGTGAAGAGAATTTTTATCTGCTTTTTTGAATAGGTATATTTTTCGAGGATTTGGGGATTACAATATTCAATCTCGCCACGACAACCCTGTGTTCACTAATACCTATATCGGTTTTGATTCTGGTTATTAACTCAGGATTATTTGTAGCTAAGATTGGATTGGATTGGATTGTTTGGGGGAGGAGACCAGGCAGCGAGGTCATCGGTCTCATCGGATTAGGGAAGAACGGGGAAGGAACTCGGCCGTGTCCTTTCAAAGGAACCATCCCGGCATTTGCCTGGAGCGATTTAGGGAAATCAAGGAAAACCTAAATCAGGATGGTCGGACGGGGATTGTACCGTCGTCCTCTGTTGCCAAGAGGTCAAGTGTGTTTTCACAACCGTTTACTATTCGCGTGGGCTCATGAACTAACTGCTCGAAATAATTTTCAGAGAATGCGTTTAGCACAATGTCGGATGATATTTTATGCCTACCTCCGGAATTAAACATGTATTTTCGCCAACATATCGAGGGTAAATTAAAGCCCCCACCAACTATTATCGTATGAGTCGGGTATGTGTTTGAAATCAAACTCAAGTTTTCTTCGAACTTTTAAGCAACTGTATCATCTGAACGGGGAGGTCGGTAAAAGGATCCAATTATTATTTTATTCCGGTTGCCAACAATGACCTCTGCCCATACTAACTCACAGGAAGTATCTACTTCAATTTCGCGACAAGTTAAACTATTTCTAACAGCAACAAACACGCCACCGCCAACCGTGTTTAGCCTAACTTTTCGGAACACCGTTAGGTTCTTCGCAAATATTTCGGCTAAGCTTATACCCGGCTTTAGCCAGCTTTCAGTGCCTATAGCGATTTGAGCATCAGTGCTTTCTATCAGCGCTTGGAGCTCTGGTACTTTCCCAACACAGCTACGACAATTTACAACTGTTATACCAATGGTACCTGTATCTATGTTCTTCCTGTGTTCAGCCTGCACCCTTTGTGACTGAAGCCCTTCTTGTGTTTTCTCGAGACCCTCTAACCCAAAAAAACCGCCCAGTCCATGCCACACAGCCCCTGCTACCCGTGTAGCCGCCTCCTGCGTATAGTGGACACCTGACCTATTCAGCGGAACCCGAAACCCAACCACCCTTTGGCGCAAGTCAAGGAATCTGCAGCCTTCGCGGTCGCAGAACCGTCTGAGCCTCTGATTCAGACCCTCCACTCGACTCTGTACCAGAGGTCCGCAATCGGTCCTGTCGACTATGCTGCAAATGGTCAGCTCTGCTTTCATCTTGCAAGCAAGACTGGCAGCTTTTACCACTTCTGTTAGTGCCCGCATCTCGTGGTCGTGCGGTAGCGTTCTCGCTTCCCACGCCCGGGTTCGATTCCCGGCGGGGTCAGGGATTTTCTCTGCCTCGTGATAGCTGGGTGTTGTGTGCTGTCCTTAGGTTAGTTAGGTTTAAGTAGTTCTAAGTTCTAGGGGACTGATGACAGTAGATGTTAAGTCCCATAGTGCTCAGAGCCATTTGAACCATTTTGAACTTCTGTTAGCCGCTCGCAACCAGAGAGAATCCCTTCTTATATCGTGTCGGATCCGCTTTTGTCCAGCATAGTGCAGCAGCTCTACGTGGCATGGACTCAACAAATCGTTGAAGGTCTCCTGCAGAAATGACGGCTCCGCCAATGCTGTCCTCTTATACCCTGTAACCGTGATAGTGGCGCCATCTGTATTACGTTGATGCGACCACCGCTTATGTATGACGACATAGTCTTCAGGTGGCACCACTAGCAGGGCAGGGTATCTATATGGGGGGACACGGAAAACTGTGCACTCGCTGCCGTAATGCGGAAAGGAAGCAGTTTATCTGACGTCTAGAAAGCCATGATCATTGGCTTTCGGACCAAGCGTGGAAATATTTACGAATTAGCTAAGTTCGTAAACTGTCCGCGTGGCGCCGAGGTTGAAGTATACCGTGTATAACAAAATGGCGCTATCCAAAACGGGTGTCGAGGCAACGTGGTGCACTACGGACCATAGATGACAGGGTTGAATGACTATTACGAAGATTTGTATGGACGAATAGATGTGCAACTATTGAACAACCGATCGCCCAGATGAACCGAGGTGCTGCCAACAGTGTCTCTCTCCTCAACGACCGCTTAGCGTAAGTTGCTGCGAATTGGGCTCCCTACGGTCGCAGGTTCGAATCCTGCCTCGGGCATGGATGTGTGTGATGTCCTTAGGTTAGTTAGGTTTAAGTAGTTCTAAGTTCTAGGGGACTGATGGCCACAGATGTTAAGTGCCATAGTGCTCAGAGCCATTTGAATCATTTGAATTGGGCTCCGCAGCAGGCTCTTGGTTCATGCACCAATGATGATTGCTGTTCATCGGCAGCGAATGCTGGAATTCGCACGCCAATACCTCAACTGGATGTCCACTTAGTGACGATGATGGCTTTTTCAGATGAATCACGTTTTATGCTCCATTCGTTAGAAGACCGCTGGCGTGCACGGCCCTGCAACAATCATCAGAAAGGTCCAGGTCGGAGGAGGGAGTTTTCGTGGTATTCCTTGGGCGATCTCGCTCGGGTGAACTCATCATTCTGGAAGCCACAGTGATTAAAAAAACTATGCATATATCCCGGGGACCATGTACGCCGTTAACTACAGTTCATTTTTCCTCGATACTAGCAGCAGCTTGAAGATGAACGCAATCTTTCCCGGGAAAGACTTCTAAGTTTCAAGAACCAGCTTTAAGTAAAGAATCTGAGAATATATTATATCCCCATAAGCACCTACCAGCAGAACAATGCAACTTGTGAGAGCTCCCAGAGTATGTGAGTGGTTCGAAGAGCATCAGAATGAGTTTACAGCAATCCCGCGGGCATCGAATCCACGGATTAAAATCCAGTCGAGAATCTGTGGGACCACCTCGATCGGTCTGTTCGCGCCACGGATCCTCACACGTGAAATCTAGCGCAGCTGGTCACAGCACTGGAGTCAGCATGCCTGCGCAACCCTTGCGGTACCTTCCACAACCTCTCATCCTTTACGTCCGTGCTGGCTGCAAAAGGTGATTATTCAGGCTTTTGACAGGTGGTCACATTAATGTGACTGGACTGCGTACATATTTTAAATTATGTTCATAAATACACACATTATAAAAAGACTTACATTTAATGTTGGATACAACACTTGCAAGCAGCAGCAGCTATTAGACGGACGGGGTCCGACAGCCGATAAGTTCTAGTCGTTCCACCAGGAAGGAGGTATACGGCTCGTGTTGTCTGTAGTTCAACCATGCCTAGACGGTCAATACCGCGGTTCCATCGCGTCCGCATTGTTACTTTCTGCCAGGAAGGCCTCTCAACAACAGAAGTGTCCAGGCGTCTCGGGGTGAACTAAAGCAATGTTGTTCGGACATGGATGAGATACAGAGACACAGGAACTGTCGATGGCAGGCCGCCCTAGGGCTACTACTGCAGTGGATGACCGCTACGAGGAACCCTGACAGCAACGCCACCATGTTGCACAATGCTTTTCGTACAGCCACAGGACGTCGTGTTACGACTCAAACTGTACGCAATAGGCTGCATGATGCGCAACTTCTTCCCGACGTCCATGGCGATGTCCATCTTTGCAAGCACGACACCATGCAGCGCTGTACAGATGGGCCCAACAACATGCCCAGTGGACCACTCAGGATTGCCATCACGTTCTCTTCGCCGATGAGTATTGCATATGCCTTAAATCGGACAATCGCCGGAGGAGTGTTTGAAAGCAACCCGGACAGGCTGAACGCCTTAGACACACTGTCCAGCGAGCGCAGCAAGGTGTAGGTTCCCTGCTGTTTTGGGGTGGCATTATGTGGGGCCGACGTACGCCGCTGATGGACGTGGAAGGCGCCGTAACGGCTGTACGACACGTGAACGCCATCCTCCGACCGATAGTGTAACCATATCGGCAGCATATTTGCGAGGACGACATTTCGCTCCCCCATCGTGCACATCTTGTGAATAACTTCCTTCAGGATAACGACATCGCTCGACTAGAGTGACCAGCATGTTCTCCAGGCATGAACCCTATCGAACATACCTGGGATGGATTGAAAATGGCTCTTTATGGAGGACGTGGCCCACCGACCACTCTGAGGGATCTACGCCGAATCTACGTTGAGGAGTGGAACAATCTGGACCAACAGTGCCGTGATGAATCTGTGGATAGTATGTCACGACGAATACAGGCATCCATCAATTCAAGAGGCCGTACAACTGGGTATTAGAAGTACCAGTGTGTATAGCGATCTGGACCACCACCTCTGAAGGTCTCCTGTATGGTGGTACAACATGGAGTGTGTGGTTTTCATGAGTAATAAAAGGGGCGAAAATGATGCTTATGTTGATCTCTATTCCAGTTTTCTGTACAGGTTCCGGAAATCTCGGAACCGAGGTGATGCAAAACTTTTTTTGATGTGTGTATTACATCCCCATAAGCATCATTCCCGTAGGGACTGCAAAGGCAAGATTTGACTAATTATAGCGCGCTCAAAGTCATTTAAGCAATCATTCTTCCCTTGTTACGTACGGGAATGAAACCGAACCGAGTCCTAATGACTGGTACAATCGGAAGTACCCTCTGTCATGCACTTCAGTGGTTTACAGGGTTTGGTTGTAGATGTAGATCATTCAGTGTTAAACTGAGAGCACTGGCTGAAATAGACGTGAGACAGTGAGAAAGAGAGAGAAGGGGTGGGGTAGCAGTGACAGAACACAAGTGATGAAGAGATGTGAGGATGGCGAATAGAAACTGAAAGGGGAAGAAGTTTAATCAGAAGATGGATGCATTTTCTTTACTGTTTTGCAGAATGTAATTAATAGAGGCAAACTATAACGTCTTAAAATTCATTTGGTTTAAACTGCGCGAGTCAGATCGATTTAGATCACCCATAGAACACAATAAACGAATTACAAGGTATGAGTATTTTTTGTACAAACCTTATGGTTCAATGACATTTAATAATGACACAGTACAAATTGATATACAACACCAGGAATTTTAACAGATCTTACAAATACAGTACTTTCCTATAAGAGGAAGAGATATCTGTGAAAACAAGTGGAAGCACTGCAACTGCAACTCATCTTACATCTAACACCTTTGCACATCTGTCTCAGGAAATATGATATGAGTTGATTGGGGTCAAGATTCATCGTACATGTAACAGGAATAATATCAGCACTAGCTTATGCATCTGCGTCGAAATTCGACCTATGACTCAGAAAATGTTGGCTAAATCTCTAGTGAATCAGAAATGTAACATACCCGAGTAAGTGTGCAAATGCATACTTACCACTAAAAATGTTGATGGGGCATTCTGAAGATATTAAAGTAGACTTTTACATGTAAAACTGCAGTTGATTCTAGTACATAATGCTTCAGACAACAATGTAAGCAGTAAATAGTGATGATGATATCAATAAAAATGTACTTAACAAGATTGTTTATAAAATGCTGCGTATTTCAATAAGCAATGAGCATCTCTTAAAATTATTAAAGAGAACTGCTGAAGGTATTCAGTACAATTGTCTTTCTATTGATGGGAGCTGTTTGAATACCCCTTCCACCTAGAACCACAAACAGTCATAGACTATTAAAACATCGATTCAGTTCGAAATACCCCGTTTCATAATACTAGCATTGCAGAACAACTGCAAAGCAAAGCTGTAAGCTGATTCTAGAATGTTAAACACTTGTAAATTAACGAATAAGAAAGTTTACCTTAATTCTGAATTCTGTCCATGTGATAATCTACAACAATATCAAGAACTGAACCTTCGTCGTCTACTGTTTGGTATGTATACAGAATTTGGCAAATCATATCATGAAAGCAGTAAAGATAGTGAGTGTGTATCACGTCAAAGCAAATTTAAGAGAATTGCATCCACTATCGTTATCGACTGTTCAAAACAAAACTAGGTTAGGAAAACTGGTCCACCTGATATGTGGGTAGAATTTGAATTGAAAGAGCACTTTCCTGATACCACAGCCGCATATGCACTAATTTTGCATGATAGGGTGATCAATTATTCACCAATCACTGGTACAGTATGGAGACCTGAATGGAAAGAACTTATGAACCATATCGTAATGGAACGTGAGGAGTTAATTATTGCAGACACAAAAGGGATTCGCGGTGAAAATGATAATTTCATGATTAAAAGCGTTGCCTACAACTTTTAATACATTTTTGCACCAACCAAGCTTTTCCGAGATGTTACGTGCCACAAAACTCGCAGAACTGCTATGTGGTTGATGAAAAACTCACTGATTGCACTGAGATGGTGCAGGGATAAATTACACTGATACGTTAAAAATGCTTTGGATCTTCGAGCATATGAACAAGATTGTGCCTGAAGGTTCATGAAAAAGTGACTTGCATGAGAGCCATCTATAAAAATTCATCAATTCAAAACTTTGAAAACTTTGTCAGACTATATGTGCTTTGAAGAATGGGAAGACTAAATTTTTGAATTTATATGAAAACATTTTGTTATCATTAAATTAGCGGTGAATAAGTGATTTGTCATTATTTTATATGTAATTGATGAATATCAATGAAAAATTAGCTGTTATTACTGAATAAATGATTTTAATAATGTATTTGACCTTTTGTTTAATGACCTATATCTTACACCTCAATAGGCATGTATCCCATGCTCGTGAATGCTATTTACGCAGTAACGGTTTAAAGGAAAGCACGTGGCGTCACACGAAGATAAACGAGTACATGCAAGTTGCAGGGGTCACTGCGGTCGCGTATTTGTCAGCGAGCCTGCAATAATGAAGATTTTGGCGTCAGGAAATTCTAGCGATAACAAGTGTAATAGATCGCACCAGAACTTGAATTTTAATTACTTGCAATATGTTTTAGATATGTGTGCATGTGTTTCTGTTCATCTAATGATTTCTTTCCATAGATTTTAAAGCTGAGGTGTTTGACGGTGGAGAATTTTTTCAATCCTCATTTGCAGAAACATTTACAGAGGCATTTCTGCTGCAAGTGGCGGAGAAAATGGCGAATAATTCTCCGAAAGCAGCCTAAAAAAACCTTCGACGTATGTAATACCTCTGTCTGAAATGTATTGGATTTTATCTGTATCTATTACCTGAAGAACCTTGTTTTTCCTATATTAATGTGTTAACTATTGATGACAGGACTACACATCCTTCCCCCATTGTCGCTGGGCAAATAGTTGCAATGCCGGATGAATATGAGAACATTGCTTTCGCTTCTCCACTGCAAGTGGTGGTTGTTGTAGAACCACAAGTATGTGAAAGTAGAATTCCGATTTTTGAGGGGGATACTGTTCCATGTAAGTACTTACAACATTTTTTCCATCCTATAGGTACGTTAAATAAAAATTCATACACGCTACAGTATATGTTACAGAAATGTTCAATGAGCTGCATCAGCAGATGAATGGTGAGCACCAGCTACAGCAGCAGCATGCAAATAGTGTTGTTATAGAGACGGAGGGATGTGCAGATGGGCATATACTCCATGTATATACAGATTTTTATCACTCGTTTGCATGTTTATACACTTTATAAGTACCAATACGAACACAATGGTCGAAAAGGAAGGCTCAGAAAGGTGTGGAGAAAATGACACAGCGA
Organism: Schistocerca americana; assembly: GCF_021461395.2. Lineage (NCBI taxonomy): Eukaryota > Metazoa > Arthropoda > Insecta > Orthoptera > Acrididae > Schistocerca > Schistocerca americana. The sequence goes on from NC_060130.1 coordinate 772,065,688, forward strand.
ATGTGTGCAGTGTAAATTAGATTCCAGCTTCTCCTAACATGGAAGGGGAAGCAGTTGCCATGAGAATGTGGAACAGAAAACGTTGTCAGTAATGTCTAGAGTAAGTCATGCTTAAGAAAATTTGTCATTCAGTCTACAGATACTAAAACAATTATCATCTATTCTTAATGATTACAGCCTAGCTGCTGTTGACGCTTTGTCAATTAAGGCGAAGAGCATTTATGTTTAAGAGATTTTCAACTTTACACTTAAGACAGAGATATTCGAAACAACAATACTTTCACAAAGCTATACAGGGCATAAGTCGGTGCTGTGTGTTATTCATTGGGTCTCTAATCGTGTTATACTAACGATACCTCTAGGCTACTACAATATTTCAGTCATAGAGGTGTACTCTGATGGCACAGACTGGCAGATTGTTGTAGTATCCGTACGCTGTTAATTCATAATTGCAAACTACCACTTCATCAGATTGCAAAAATGGTTCAGATGGCTCTAAGCACTATGAGGCTTACATCTGAGGTCATCAGTCCCCTAGACTTAGAACTACTTAAACCTAACTAACCTAAGGACATCACACACATCCATGCCCGACGCAGGATTCGAACCTGTGACCGTAGCAGCAGCGCCGCTCCGGACTGAAGTGCCTAGAACCGCTAGACCACAGATGTCGGCTACATCAGATTGCAGCCCAGACTTAATTTTCTGCCTGTGAAACAATTGCTCAACTAGGGATGAACAGCATCAACACAACACAGACTCATTGTATGTATATTCACCAACGTTCATCACCCCCATCCCCTCGCCCCACCTCCTGCACCAACTGCAAATGTCTCGTAAATTATGACACTGGACGTAGATTCATAGCTACTTCACCAGCATCTTGTTGTCAGCTTTACTGACTGATTATTCTGTTGTTGCTCTTGTGGTGACTCATTATGATAAATACGACGTCTCGAACATTCAATGTTTCCATTCTACCTGATTCCCTACCAAGATCAATTTGAAAATGACGGCCCTTACCTTTTAGCATCAATTTGGATCATCTGTTTTAATGAAGACAGTCCTCAATACATGGGTGCTAATGACAAATGACAACAGATTTCATTGTTGCAATTACATGAATTCTGCAGATATCTGCATAACAAATATTGCTTTCTGCTACGAAACTGAAATGACAATAACTACACAGGTTGTGCATGTTACAGCTAGTTAATCAGCTCCATGCATTCTTACTTCCACTGTTCTGAAATATACTGACCATCAGTTATTCACGTAAATAGGTATTGCATTCTGACCCAGATGTGTTCTACATGGCTTGGTATCATCACAAAACAATCAATACGTAAAAGGATGATGTTAGTCGCATTACAAAAATAGCAAGGCAAATGTTTGTAAATCACTTGTATTGCTTAAAAAGTGTGTGTGTATGTGTATCATGGTATGTGGAAAATGTTTAGTAACTCAATTATAGTAGGATAATGCATCTCCAGTCCTGGAAGTTAATTGACTAAGTTCATCACATACTTCCTTGCAATTTTGATGAAATATTCTGAACAGCTCTTGCATGATAAGTGACAGTGAGGAAATCTGATTGTAAGCCTCCAAGAAGCTTGTTTTACTAAGCAAATAATTTCGCATATTTTACTTTGTGAGAAATCCGCTTCTTTCTCCCTCGGCCACTAATACAGCAACGAGTGAATGTTCACGTTATCAATGCCTCACTGGATATGTGCTACTGCAATTGTAGCTATTGATATAGCTTTAGCTGTAAACGTATCTATAAAGTATCCTCCTCCTCTACTGTAATTTAAAACCACCACAACAAAATTAACTGAATCCTACGAAACTGTTGAGTTCGTACTTCAGTGCTGTGTAGATAAGGAAAACAGGCTTTTATAATTGTCAGATGATTGGAATTTTCCAAGCTTAATTAATTATTCCTGTGTTATTAATCATTAGCTCATTTGCGCTTTTCTCTCGCCTATTTTCACTATTTTTTAATTGGTGGAGCGGATGGAATGGAAATGTTGGATATTTGCCACACAGAGAAATGGAATTTACTCTAAGTATTCACCTTCAGAGCAACAGCAGAAAAGCTAGTCATAAAATCGGACAACAAGAGGCTAGTAAGTAGATATAAATCAAGTGTCATAATTTGGGACATCCACAGTAGGTACGAGGGGGGGGGGGGGGGGGGAAGGGGGGGGGGCGGGGCGGAGGCGTGGGAAGAAATAAACGATGGTGTAGTAGGCTGTAACACCTGCTTATCAAATGGTTCAAATGGCTCTGAGCACTATGGGATTCAACTGCTGAGGTTATTAGTCCCCTAGAACTTAGAACTAGTTAAACCTAACTAACCTAAGGACATCACAAACATCCATGCCCGAGGCAGGATTCGAACCTGCGACCGTAGCGGTCTTGCGGTTCCAGACTGCAGCGCCTTTAACCGCACGGCCACTTCGGCCGGCACACCTGCTTATCGCCTCCACAACGTGGTGACGGTCTGCTGCTGCCGTTGCTGCTGCTGCTGCTGCTGAAAAAAAAAATCGTTGGCAGGAAGATGAAAGCTCAGGGCATTTTGGTGCGGTTAATTGGCATATAATGGGTCTGTGTTGTGTGCGGTACCGGGGTGTTGATGATACGCACCTACTGTTTAGCAATGCTTTCACAGGCAGAAACTGTCTCCGCTACAATCCAATGTAGTGGTAGTACGTCATGAATCAGCAGTGTATTGATAGTTCCTGCTCGCTAAACGCCTTGGGAGGATTAGAAATACTCGTAGAAAAGAAGAAAAACACGCAAAATTTATTGAATGAACAAAACGGACTTAATTTACATGGGTTCTTCCAGTTATTAGACGAAGTACTATACATAAGCAGTCAAGACATAATCTCTACTATCCAATTTTATTGTCAGAGGTATTTTTTCAAATGTATATTTTGACGATATATTTGTAAAGACATATATTATGAGATGTAATATCTGCTAAAATATATCTTTAAAAAATACAACACAGTGAAATTTGTCTAGTGCAAGAGTGATGTGTCTATATACATGTCCATAAAAGTGGGGATTCAACTGTAAATTGTTATTGACTGTAGCAATTTCGTAACATATGGCAGTTATTTACCGTATTTCGATAATGTAGTAATTGAGTTACATTGGTTTTTAGTGAGGTAAATTCAAATGTACGTGTTTGTGAGAGTGTTTTTATCCAGCACAATAAAAATACTATGTTATCTTCCTATGCAGACGGTCATAGACGTTATAAACATTATTATAGAACCAACTGAACCTCTTACGTTGGCAAAGTATTCAACCAAGTACGTTGAATGTAAGTTATCATATTGTAAATTGAACAAGTTCTTTAATGTCAATTTCAGATTCCATATTGTAACTTTTTTTTTGACTTCCACAGTGTAAATTCCACAATTTCTAACGATGCTCTTATTAAACTGAACGAAACTGGTCAATAAACAACACTGAGTGCGACTTGTAGCTGTTCTGAAAAACTTAACTTCATTAGTCGCTGTTTCCCCTGCAGGCAATGCATGCTCCCGCTAAATATTAGCATCATTGCCCATATTTTCTGTCGCATTACACCTCGATGATCTCTTATAAATATTGTGGCAGCCTACAGGCATGTTTCGTATGAAACCATCAGGGACCCAACTGAGAACACTCTCGGACGACTGAAACAGTGCATAGAAAATCTGCACCACGCTCAGCTTCATAAACCAATTATTTCTGATTCTCTATCTTAAGTATACTGCAAGTTGAAAACCTCGTAAACATAGACGCTCTTTGCTTTTATTGGCAAAGCATCAGCAGCAGTTAGTCTGTCATCATTACAAGTACATGATACTTGCTCTATCAGTATTTATAGACTGAATGACAGATATCTTTAAGCATAACTTATTCTAGACGTTACTGGCAACGTTTTCAGTTCCATGTTCTCATGACAACTAGTTATCCTTTCATGTTAGCAGAACCTGGAATGGATCTTACACTGCACACGCTCGTGGTTTCATTTTATTCACAGTTTCTTGAGACGACATTTTTGGTCATTACCTATGGTTTCCTGGCACAATAGACTCTCTTGATTTGGAACTATATTGTTCACGGCTTACCAAGTATCTCTGTGGATGTTTGTTTTGCTGTCAATGCTGTGTTGTGTTTTCATTTGTTATAGGATAGGATAGGATAGGATAGGATAGTGTCAATGACAGCATTCTTAAGAAAAATCTTTTTACATCAATAATGATCAAAAGACGTGTTTCCTACTGCTCACAGTACAACCATTGGTGACGCTCCAGACATGTGAATCGCATCTGTCGACTTAGTTTTCAGGTTTCAGTACATTTGAGACAAAAGTAAATAAATAAAATAAAGTTGTGACAGTTATTGATTTTTGATGTTCAGCTTCCAGTCGGTGCATCTTGGTATTATTAAGAGGGTTGTCCAATAAATAACTTTCCATATATCATTCCTGTGCAAAATAATCTGTGCACGTGACGTTTGAGGGCTGGCGGGTTCGACTGGTTTGTGTTGAAACGCTCACGCCAGCTTACGATGCACACCGCAGTATCTCACCGGTACGTCGCCAGCTAGGATGTAGTTACAACTACAAAGTGCGTCAGCTTGTGAGTTGTGCTCTGTCATTCTTTTTTTATTATTTTTTTGCATGAAAACAACTATTCGCTGTAGATATCCATCGTGAGTTAATGTCTGTCTATAGGAAAGGTTATATGAGCATTCAAATGGTTCGATGTTGGCGCGTACAGTTTATGGACGGATGGGGAGATATACATGACGAACAACGCACAAGGAGGCCCACTACAATAGCATATGATGATTACCTTATTGAATGTCGCAATACTGTGTATCAGGTGATTTTGTTCGTTGACTACCTACTTCGAAAAACCAGGTTCTGTAATGTCTTGAGGAAACTGCGAGCTGCCATCAAAAGAAAACGCCCTGGAGTTTTTGCCTCGAAAGGTTCTCTTCCTTTCACAATGCTCATCCTTATACAGCCCCAATGATCCAAGTGGAGCTCGGAAGATTCAATTGGGAAGCGCTCCCGCATCCTCCATATTCAACAGGTTTTGCTCCAAGCGATTTTCACATGTTTCCCCAACGCAAAGGTCATCTTGCAGGAAAGCACTTCAGCGCCGATGAAGAAGTCACATCAACAGTGAACAGCTGGTTAAGCGCACAGGACCCAACCTGGTTCAAAACTAGTTCGAAAAACTTGTCACATCACTAGAACTGGTTGAAAAAACATGGGGACTATCTAGAAAGCTAACAGAAGAATTGTACTATGGCAATAAAATTTTCGACGTAAGTGTTGTGTGATGTTTATGACATATCGAAACGTACTTACTGGACGCCCCTCATTGTAACGATGCTCTAGTCCCTAAACCTGGTTACGGAAATGTGAATAAAAATCATTGACACCTCCTTTCGGCATTACGGTCGTCGGCGGCCGCGTCTTTCAGATGCAAGTTGTAGTCTCTTCCGCGTCTATTTAATGAAAAATCTGCTGGTGAAACGAATTGTTCCTGCTGGTAGTAGAAATGAAACTTGGAAACAACGTGAAATATGTTCGGCAAAAGTGTGACCGTAGAGTGCCTTTTCGCGCGGGACAGAAATATGTTGCTAAATACATGTAATATTTTCTTACTTCTGTTTAATTATCTGAGAGATTTTCATTTAAGTGTGTCATCGGGTTTTAAAGTTATGATCTTGAATTCAGGGAGGTCATTCCACGCGGAAATTGTAACTAATCTCGTCTTTTACGTTACAATTTATCTGTCCTAGCCACCAATCCGGCAATATAGGAGAGACAAATTTCGCAGCTTTCGCCCATTCTGAGGTAATTGGGTCGCACGGTAAGGTAAATTCTGCGTCTGATCTCGGTTCCAGTCTTGACGATAGCCAGTGTTTTACCTATTATGGGACAGAGGTACCATCAACCAGGCCGAAAATCAATAACGAAATATTAAAAAAACTACTGCATCGTTATTCCTCTCGCTACTTCCAGTAACCCACATTGTAAGGGAGAAAAACTTAAGGTACACACACTTGATAATATCTTCTTCTGCCTCTACTGACATAATTTTTGGCTTTTGTGAATATTCATGTTTACTTATGATATTGTGGTACTGTAGGCCGCTGATGTTTCACGTCCGTAGATGTAACCTTAAAACACCCTACATTATGCCAAGCAAGCAACAACATCGTCTTCTAGACAATTCTAGTGATCTCTTAGCACATCACGTCACGACGGCTCCTAATATCAGCAATGGTTCCTTTGAAGACTTAGATATTTTGGACCCAGTTGCACAATTTTACAGATCAACATGGAGCATTAGCAGGTACAAATGCCAATATTTATCAAAACTCTACCTGTAAAATAATGTTCACACGATCGCTATTCAACAAACACATGCAAATGGTGTAGACCAACTCAAGACGAAGGGTACGACCTCCTCGGTGCAACTTGCCATCTAGACTACTGGATCGCCGCATATGTGCGCAATACAACAGAGAATGCTTTCTTAATGTTAACAGAAACCTCTATCGGTATCTATGAAGTTGTTGTAAGAATTGGAGATTTATATATTGTACACATCTACAAACCTCCAGCAGTTCAAAAAAAATGGTCCAAATGGCTCTGAACGCTATGGGACTTAACATCTGAGGTCATCAGTCCCCTAGAGCTTAGAACTACTTAAACCTAACTAACCTAAGGACATCACACACATCCATGCCCGAGGCATGGTTCGAACCTGCGACCGTAGCGGTCTCGCGGTTCCAGACCGTAGCGCGTAGAACCGCTCGGCCACCCCGGCCGGCAGCGTTTTTATAACGTTCAACTTGAAATTGTAAATAATACATCAAATGAAAGAGAAACTCAAACAATTTATCTTACGAGCAGTAAAAGTGAGCATCATTCGCCACACGGCACACATTGATTCGATACGTGCCAACTTTGCAAACGAAATGTTACTGCATGACAATGAAGATTTTTCTGGAACATGTCGTCTTTAATGACGAATAGTCACTTCACGTAAGTGGAAATGTGAACACACCTAATGTCCTCTTCTGCAAGTCAGAAAATCCCCAAGATATGCTAGAATTTCAAAGAGATTCTCCTAAATCTAAAATGTTTTTTGTGCCATATCCCGACGTAAAGTTTATGCGCCCATCTTTTTCAGTGAAGCAATGTTTTTTTTAATCTTCATGTTCTAGAACTATGGCTCTTTTCTCGACTGGAAGAAACTCATCCACAGATATTTATTTGGCAACAAGATGGTGTGCCGTTGCACTAGCGTAACACAGTACGCAATTGGTTAAATGACGTTGCACGCAATCGCTGAATTGTCCGCAACGGGCCGGATGACAGAGCTTTTATGCATGGCCTCCAAGGTAACACGATTTGACGCCATCAAATTTTACCTTTGATGGTTCATAAAGGATAATTTGTATGTACCTCCGCTACTAACTTATCTATCTGACTTAAGAAACAGGCTTGAAGCATTTGTTGCAATCATTACTCCACACGCACTGATCAAGATTTGTGAGGAACTCGCCTATCGATTCAAGATTTGCCGTGTGACGAATTGTGCTCACATTGAACACTTGTAAGAAAGCGAAGGTTTGAGTTATTCTTTCATTTGATGCATTATTTACAAGGTGTACAACTTTGCTTCCGCCGTTTTTCCGCAACATTTGAGGCTTTAATGAAACAAATTGGTTACACATGTATCATTTAAAGTATTTTCCATCGCTGGCCACTATATACTCCCATCTTTCAGGCAGTGTACAAATCCCGCGTCGTTTGATCATCTTTAAAAGCGATCCACGAATCGATCCAATTTGTGACTTCTTCATGAGATCGGAAGTGTTGGTCAGCCAGGCCATGCGCCATTGATCTAACCAGGTAATAGTCAGAGGGAGCAATGTCTGGACAATATAGCAGGTGGGGTAGGACTTCCCATTTTAACGTTTCCAAGTATGTTCTGACCTGTTTTGCAACGTGGGGTCGAGCGTTGTGGTGCTGAAAAATCACTTTATCGTGCCTCTCGCTGTACTGCGGCCCTTTGTCTTTTAATGCTCTGCTCAGACGCATTAATTGCGTTCGATAACGAGCGCCATTGATTGTTTCACTTGGTTTTAACACCTCATAGCACACGACGCCGAGCTGGTCCCACAAATGCAGAGCATGATCTTGGAGTCGTGAATATTCGGTTTGGCCGCCGACGTGGAAGCATGGCCAAGATATCCACATGATTTTTTGCGTTTAGGGTTATCGTGATGAACCCATTTTTCGTCCCCGGTCACAATGCGATGCAGAAATCCCTTCCGTTTTTGCCTCTGAAGCAACTGTTCACAAACACACAAACGCCGTTAAACGTCTCTTGGTTTCAGCTCGCACGGGACCCAAGTTCCTTTTTTCTGAATCATGCCCATAGACTTGAGACGTTTTGAAATGGCTTGCTGTGTCACTCCCACTAACCGTTTCAATTCTTCTTGAGTCTGACGCGAGTCTTCACTCAGCAATGTCTCCAATTCTGCATCTTCGAAAACATGCTCTCATCCACCACTATGCCGGTCTACGACGTTAAAATCACCGTTCTTCAAGAGTTGAAACCACTCACGATACGTTCTTTCACTAATAGCGTCCTTACCATACGTACTTGAGAGCATTCGATGAGACTCGGCCGCTGTTTTCTTCATATCGAAACAAAATAGTAACACCTCCCGCAAATGACTAGAATTAGGCTCGTAAACTGACATTTTCAATCAAGAACAACTTCATGATGCAGGCACAAATCGAGTAATGTATGAATGAGGTTATGTTGACAGAGGCCCAAGCTAACTGCCTGACGTCTGCGATCTGTTTCTTTCGACAGCTATTTACCGTTGTTGCCATCTATCGGCAAACGGCGGAAGCAAAGGTGTACATCTTGTACAATTGTAAGTTGGCTATAACAAATGCTACAAAACCTTAAAACTTGTATATATTCATTTTTAAACACACTCTATAACTCACATGACTCCAATGGAGAAGCTTTAATTTCATGGCCAGAAGAACACACTCCCCAATTAATTTAATATGTCAACGACCGATCCACATTTAGATCAGCTGCATGGAGGTAAGAGAACAATCTTGATTTATTTTTTGTATCTTCAAACGATAACCTACAGCCATTAGTAATCACACGGAAAGTTCTGTCTGGCTTCAAATGGTTCGAATGGCCCTGATCACTATGGGATTTAACATCTGAGGTCACCAGTCCCCTAGAACTTAGAACTACTTAAGCCTACCTAACCTAAGGACATCACACACATCCATGCCCGAGGCAGGATTCGAACCTGCGACCGTGTGGTCGCACGGTTCCAGACTGAAGCGCCTAGGACCGCTCGGTCACCCCGACCGGCTCTGTCTGGCTTCTCACGCAGTCAGCACCGGCCAGTAATACTGGAAGCAGGCTTACACATCGCACTGGTAAATCCCATTCAACGCCCACGCTGGAACGTTTAGGAAGCTAACTGGTTCGACTTCTCATAAACCTTGATAAGATCTCGGGACGGATATTTCCCGTGAGCAACAACTACGGAAGATTTGTTGGTGCAGCATTAGGCACAAGAAGAAAGTTTGTTCGCAGGAGTTACCGGAAGGAGTACATTTCTGGATAGTTTGAGATCAATGAGAAACATTATGAAGACTTCCCCTTAACTGGAGAGCAAGAAATAGCAGGCGAACTGTTGCATAGTCTTGACGCCACGCGCTGCCAGAAATGGCTCGACACTGTTGAAAAACATCTACACCTACAGCTACACGGATACTCTGCAAATCACACTTAAGCGACTGGCAGAGGGTTCATAACCACCTTCACAATAATTCTCTTGTGTTCCACTCTCTAAAAATGGACGGAAAAAAGGAACACCTATATCTTTCCGTGCGAGCTCTGACTTTCCTTATTGGATTATGATAATCGTTTCTCCCTAGGCAGTTCGGCATAAAAAAATATTTTCGCATTCGGAGGAGAATGTTGGTGGTTGAAATTTCGTGAGAACATCCCCCCCCCCCCCCCCCCACCCACCGAAACGAGAAATGCCTTTTTGTTTAATGATGTCCACTCCGGATCCTGTATTATGTCCGTAGAACTCTCTCCCCTATTTCTCTATAAAACAAAAGGTGCATCTCTTCTTTGAACTTTCTCGAAGTACTGCGTTAATCCTATTTGGTAAGCATTCCACACCGCGCAGCAGTACTCCAAAAGAGGCCCGACAAGAGTAGTGTAGGCAGTCTTTGTAGCAGATTTATTTTATCTTCTACAGGCATGTGTTCTATCAATAAATCGCAGTCTTTGGATCCCCTTCCCCACAACCTTTTCTAAGTGTTCTTTCCCACTTAAGTTGCTCGTAATTGTAATTCCTAGGTACGTAGTTGAATTTACGGCATTTAGTTTTGATTGGTTTTTTGTGTAACTGTAGTTTAACGGACTCCTTTTAACACTCATGTGGATGACATCACACTTTCCATTACTTAGGGCCAATTGCTAATTTTCGCACCACACAGATACCTCATCTAAATCGTTTTGCAGTTAGTTTTGATCTTCTGATGACTTTACTAGACGACAAACGACAGTATAATTTGCAAACAATCTGAGATAGCTGCTCAGGTTGTCTCCTAAAACGTTTACATAGGTAAGGGACAACAGAGGGCCTATAACACTACCTTGGGGAAAGGCAGAAATCACTTCTGTTCTACTAGATGGCTTTCCGTCAATTACTACGAACTGTGACCTCTCGGACAGGAAATCACGAATCCGGTCACGTAACAGAGACGATATTCCATAAGCACATAATTTCGCGCCAAGCCGCTTGTGTGGTACAGAGTCAAAAGCGTTCTGGAAATCTAGAAATGCGGAATTAATTTGAAATCCCTTGTCAATAGCACTCAACACTTAGTGTGTGTAAAGAGCTGGATGTATTTCACAAGAACGATGTTTTCTAAGTCCGTGTTGACTATGTGTCAATAGACCACTCTATTCGAGGTAATTCATAATGTTCAAACACAATATATGTTGCAAACTCCTGCTGCATATCGACGTTAATGATGTGGGCCTGTAATTTAGTGGATTATTACTACCGTCTTTCTTGAATATTGATGTTATCTGTGCAACATTCCAGTCTTCGGGCACGGATCTTTCGTCGAGCGAGCGGTTGAGTATGATTTTTAAGTATGGAGCTATTGCATCAGCATACTCTGAAGGGAACCTAGGTGGTATACAATCCGGACCAAAAGACTTGCTTTCATTAAGTGATTTTAGCTTATTCACTGCTACTACGTTACTCATATTGGCAGCTGTTCTTCTTAAACGCTGACTGGCGCGAGGTCTGGAACAGTTAAGGGAATTAATAGTAGCAAATAAAGTACGTAGTTGATATAATACACTCCTGGAAATGGAAAAAAGAACACACTGACACCGGTGTGTCAGACCCACCATACTTGCTCCGGACACTGCGAGAGGGCTGTACAAGCAATGATCACACGCACGGCACAGCGGACACACCAGGAACCGCGGTGTTGGCCGTCGAATGGCGCTAGCTGCGCAGCATTTGTGCACCGCCGCCGTCAGTGTCAGCCAGTTTGCCGTGGCATACGGAGCTCCATCGCAGTCTTTAACACTGGTTGCATGCCGCGACAGCGTGGACGTGAACCGTATGTGCAGTTGACGGACTTTGAGCGAGGGCGTATAGTGGGCATGCGGGAGGCCGGGTGGACGTACCGCCGAATTGCTCAACACGTGGGGCGTGAGGTCTCCACAGCACATCGATGTTGTCGCCAGTGGTCGGCGGAAGGTGCACGTGCCCGTCGACCTGGGACCGGACCGCAGCGACGCACGGATGCACGCCAAGACCGTAGGATCCTACGCAGTGCCGTAGGGGACCGCACCGCCACTTCCCAGCAAATTAAGGACACTGTTGCTCCTGGGGTATCGGCGAGGACCATTCGCAACCGTCTCCATGAAGCTGGGCTACGGTCCCGCACACCGTTAGGCCGTCTTCCGCTCACGCCCCAACATCGTGCAGCCCGCCTCCAGTGGTGTCGCGACAGGCGTGAATGGAGGGACGAATGGGGACGTGTCGTCTTCAGCGATGAGAGTCGCTTCTGCCTTGGTGCCAATGATGGTCGTATGCGTGTTTGGCGCCGTGCAGGTGAGCGCCACAATCAGGACTGCATACGACCGAGGCACACAGGGCCAACACCCGGCATCATGGTGTGGGGAGCGATCTCCTACACTGGCCGTACACCACTGGTGATCGTCGAGGGGACACTGAATAGTGCACGGTACATCCAAACCGTCATCGAACCCATCGTTCTACCATTCCTAGACCGGCAAGGGAACTTGCTGTTCCAACAGGACAATGCACGTCCGCATGTATCCCGTGCCACCCAACGTGCTCTAGAAGGTGTAAGTCAACTACCCTGGCCAGCAGGTTCTCCGGATCTGTCCCCCATTGCGCATGTTTGGGACTGGATGAAGCGTCGTCTCACGCGGTCTGCACGTCCAGCACGAACGCTGGTCCAACTGAGGCGCCAGGTGGAAATGGCATGGCAAGCCATTCCACAGGACTACATCCAGCATCTCTACGATCGTCTCCATGGGAGAATAGCAGCCTGCATTGCTGCGAAAGGTGGATATACACTGTACTAGTGCCGACATTGTGCATGCTCTGTTGCCTGTGTCTATGTGCCTGTGGTTCTGTCGGTGTGATCATGTGATGTATCTGACCCCAGGAATGTGTCAATAAAGTTTCCCCTTCCTGGGACAATGAATTCACGGTGTTCTTATTTCAATTTCCAGGAGTGTACTTAACTTTAATCCACAATTGGTGTACATCGCTCTTGACGGTACACGTTATAATCTCAATATCAAATGCTATGGCGCCTCGCTAGGTCGTAGCAAATGACGTAGCTGAAGGCTATGCTAACTATCGTCTCAGCAAATGAGAGCGTAGTTGTCAGTGATCCATCTCTGGCTAAGTCGGCTGTACAACTGGGGCGAGTGCTAGTAAGTCTTCTAGACCTGCCGTGTGGCGGCGCTCGGTCTGCAATCACTGACAGTGGCGACACGCGGGTCCGACGTATACTAATGGGCCGCGGCCGATTTAAAGGCTACCACCTAGCAAGTGTGGTGTCTGGCGGTGACACCACAACTTCGTCTTCCTTGGTGAAGGACGCTTTGAAGGCTGTGTTTCGTAACTCTGCTTTACCAGCGCTGTCATCGATAGTATTTCCACTGCTATAGCACTGATTGTGTCTTGCCGCTAGCATAATTTACATACGACCAGAATCTCTTTGTATTTTCTGCCAGATTTCGAGAAAAAGTTTCGTTGTGGAAACTATTATATGCATCTGGTATTGAAGTGCGCGCTGAATTTCGACCTTGTATAAAAGATCGCCAATCTTGGGGATTTTGCGTTCTTTTAAATTTGACATGCTTTTCTCGTTGTTTCTGCAACAGTATTATGACCCGTTTTATGTACCAAGGGGAATCAGCTCCGTCGTTTGTTAATTTATTTGATATAAATCTCTCAATTTCCGTTGATACTATTTCTTTGAATTCAGGCCACATCTGGTCTGCACTTACATTGTTAATTTGGAAGCAGTGAAGATTGTCTCTCACAAGAACGTTAAGCGAACTTTTATCTGCTTTTGTTGAACAGGTATATTTTTCGTTTAGTTTTGGAAGATTTGGGGCTTACGACAACCCTGTGTTCACTAGTCCCTGTATCCGTCATGATGCTCGTTATTAGCTCAGAATTATTTGTTGCTAAGAAGTCATGTGTGTTTTCACGACCGTTTACTATTCGAGTCGGCTTCTGAACTAACTGGTGGAAATAATTTTCAGAGAATGCATTTAGCACAATTTCGGATGATGTTTTATGCGTACCTCTGGATTTAAACGTGTATTTTCGCCAACGGATCAAGAGTAACCACCAACTATAATTTTATGAGTCGGGTATGTGTTTCAAATTAGACACAAGTCTCCTTTGAACCTTTCAGCAACTGTATCATCTGAGTTGGGAGGTCGGTAACAGGATCAAATTATAATTTTATTTCGGTTCACAAAAATGATCTCTACCCGTACTAACTCACAGGAACTATTTGTTTCAATTTCACTACAATATAAACTACTTCTAACAGCAACAATCACGCCACTGCCGACTGTGTTCAACCTATCCTTTCTGAACACCGTTAGGTTCAAAAATGGTTCAAATGGCTCTGAGCACTATGGGACTTAACATCTGTGGTCATCAGTCCCCTAGAACTTAGAACTACTTAAACCTAACCAACCTAAGAACATCACACACATCCATGACCGAGGCAGGATTCGAACCTGCGACCGTAGAGGTCACGCGGTTCCAGACTGAAGCGCCTAGAACCGCACGGCCACACCGGCCGGCCACCGTTAGGTACTTTGCAAAAATTTCGGCTGAACTTATCTCCGGCTTTAGCCAGCTTTCAGTACTTACAACGATTTTCGCATCAGTGCTTTGTATTAGTGCTTGGAGCTCTGGGATTTTCGCAACACAGCTACGACAATTTACAACTGTTATACCAAAGGTTCCTAGATCTACTTTCTTCCTGTGTTCGACCCGCACCCTTTGAGACTGAAGTCCTTTTTGTGTTTCCCCGAGACCCTCTAACCTAAAAACCGCCCTGTCCACACCACACAAGCCCTTCTATCAGCGTAGCCGCTTGCTGCGTGTAATGAACTCCTGACCTATTATCGGAACCACAAGCCCCCCCCCTCCCCCCACCTTATGGCGCAAGTCGAGGAGTCTGCGGCCTACACGGTCGCAGAACCGTCTGAGCCTCTGATTCAGACCCCCCATTCGAATCTGTACCAGAGGTTTGCATTCTGTCCTGTCGACTATACAGCGAATGGTGAGCTTTGCTTTCATCTCGCAAGCAAGACTGGCGGACTTGACCACTTCAGATAGCTGCTCGAAACCAGAGAAAATCTCTTCCGATCCAAACGACACACATCATTGGTACCGACATGAGCAACCACCTGCACTTGGCTACACCCTGTGCTCTTCATGGCATCCGAAAGGACCCGTTACACGTTTGTAATGATCCCCACGGTATACACACGGAGTGCGGACTGGTTTTCTTCCACTTCTTGGCAGCCACGTCCCTAAGGGGGCCTATAAAGCGCTTAACATTGGAGCATCCAGTTACCAATAATCCCACCCTACGTGACTGCTCGGATCTAGCAGGCCGAGAGGTTTCCGCTGAAACAGGACAAGCGACTGCATCTGGCTGAGGGTCAGCGTCAGCCACAGACAGCGCCTGGAACATGTTTCTCAGACTTACGGGGAGGCCTTACGTTCGGCCCCCTGGAAGTCTTTCGCCGCCTGCCACGCCCCGAGGCGACCTCCCACTCGACCACGGATGAGGGGTCAACCTCAGTGCGAGCAGTAACTGGGCTGCCCACTGGGGAGGACTCGTGAGTCGTATTGGACGCCCGTTGGATGCCCACGACCGGCCCACAATAGTAATGCCCATCCACTGCATACCTACTTTGTTTTACTGAAACAGAATTTCATGGTAAGTTGTAGTTCATCTATCTTAGTAGAGCGCAAATTTTACTAGCGTTTTCCTAACACTTTACTGAACATAACAGCAGACACAAGAGAAATCAATCATCGACAGTACATTCTCTGTTGGCACGTTGTAATTGAATGTTACTACACTACCGGCCAATAAAATTGCTACACCAAGAAGAAATGCAGATGATAAACGGGTATCCATTGGGCAAATATATTATACTAGAACTGACGTGTGATTACATTTTCACGCAATTTGGGTGCATAGATCCTGAGAAATCAGTACTCAGAACAACCACCTCTGGCCGTAATAACGGCCATGATACGCCTGGGCATTAAGTCAAACAGAGCTTGGATGGCGTGTACAGGTACAGCTGTCCATGCAGCTCCAACACGATACCACAGTTCATCAAGAGTAGTGACTCGCGTATTGTGAGAACCAGTTACTCGGCCACCATTGACCAGACGTTTTCAATTGGTGAGAGATCTGGAGAATGTGCTGGCCAGGGCAGCAGTCGAACATTTTCTGTATCCAGAAAGGCCCATACAGGAACTGCAACATGCGGTCGTGCATTATCCTGCTGAAACGTAGGGTTGCGCAGGGATCGAATCAAGGGTGGAGCCACGGGTCGTAACATACCTGAAATGTACCGTCCACTGTTCAAAGTGCCATCAATGCGTACAAGAGGTGACCGAGAGGTGTAACCAATGGCACCCCATACCATCACGCCGGGTGATACTGAAAATAATTCGTTTAACGATGACGAATACACAACAACGTTTCACCAGGCAACGCCGGTCAACTGCTGTTTGTGTATGAGAAATCGGTTGGAAACTTTCCTCATGTCAGCACGTTGTAGGTGTCGCCACCGGCGCCAAACTTGTGTGAATGCTCTGAAAAGCTAATCATTTGCATATCACAGCATCTTCTTCCTGTCGGTTAAATTTCGCGTCTGTAGCACGTCATCTTCGTGGTGTAGCAATTTTAATGGCCAGTAGTGTATTAACTCAGCAAAAAAAAAAGTAGCAGAAAACTTGTTTACCGTTGTAGTTCATTAAAGTGGAAGGCAGGTTGCATGCTAGTGTTATTAATTAAACCCTTGCTTTAAAAGTGCAACACTAGAACAGACTTATGGCATCACAATAAGAAACAACCAATAACATTTATTAGCAGCATGTTACAAAACTTTACTTAAATTTTGTAACAGTTCGATGTTTCACTTCATGTCCTACACATAACACCATGAAAGTAACTTCGCTGTCCCTTGCAAGTCAATAATGTTGTCACTAAGACTGAAAATAATTCGTTTAACGACATCTAGTTCTCTATGAACAGCGACTGCTAAGTCGGAACTGTTGTATTCTAAATGGAACTCTCGGTGCTGTGCTCCATAGCGTAAGTGCAAGAACAGTCTGAGCTGGTTCAAGTGACTCAAATGTCAGCTGATTGCAGGACCGGGAATGTGTGTGTGAGTCGGCGGCGAGTCGTCTTTTCCGCATGTCGGCGGAAGGACTTCCATCTCTGCCGGTACTAGACACACGCAAAGTACTCCCATGCTCATAAATTAAGGATAATGCTGATAGATGGTCAAATAACGTTCTGGTGGGCGGTTTGTGGGTTTAAATCACCTTGGGGTATGACCATGCGGTGCATTTGACCTGTAGTCGTCGCACGGTGGCGCTAGCAGCAGTCCACATACGCAGAGTACGGTGCAGCGAGTAAGTCAGCAGACCTTTTCAGACGTGCTAATGGTGACTGTGTGTTGAAAATGGCTCATGATGACATTATGATGTGTAGAATACTAGGGTCAAACACAGCAGGTCGCAGCACGGGCCCTCCGTGTGCCACGAAGTGTGATCTCAAGATTATGGCAACGATTCCAGCAGACAGGAAACGTGTCCAGGCGCTACAGTACAGGACGTCCACAGTGTACAACACCACAAGAAGACCAATATCTCACCATCAGTGCCCGCAGACGGCCACGGAGTACTGCAGGTAGCCTTGCTCGGGACCTTACCGCAGCCACTGGAACAGATGTCTCCAGACATACAGTCTACAGACGACTGAACAGGCATGGTTTATTCGGCCGGAGACCTGCAAGGTACATTCCACTGACCCCTGGTCACAGGAGAGCCCGTGAAGCCTGTTGTCAAGAACACAGTACATAGTCATTGGAACAGTGGTCCCAGGTTATGTTCACGGACGAGTTCAGGTATAGTCTGAAAAGTGATTCTCGCCGGGTTTTCACCTGGCGTGAACCAGGAACCAGATACCAACCCCTTAATGTCCTTGAAAGGGACTCGTGGTTTGATGGTGTGGGGTGGGATTATGACTGGCGCACGTACACTTCTGCATTTTTTGACAGAGGAACTGTAACAGGTCAGGTGTATAGGGACGTAATTTTGCACCAGTATGTCTGCCTTTTCAGGAGTGCAGTGGGTCCCACCTTCCACCTGACGGATGATAACGCATGGCCCCACCGGGCTGCCACCGTGAATGAGTATTTTTTTTCAAATTCAAATGGCTCTGAGCACTATGGGACTTAACTTCTGAGGTCATCAGTCCCCTAGAACTTAGAACTAGTTAAACCTAACTAACCTAAGGACATCACACACATCCATGCCCGAGGCAGGATTCGAACCTGCGACCGTAGCGGTCGCGCGGTTCCAGACTGTAGCGCCTAGAACCACTCGGCCACTCTGGGCGGCCGTGAATGAGTACCTTGAAACAGAAGATATCAGGCGAATGGAGTGGCCTGCCTGTTCTCCAACGTAAACCCCATCTAGCACATCTGGGATGCTCTCGGTCGACGTATCGGTGCACGTCTCCAAACCTCTAGGACACTTCAGGAGCTCCGACAGGCACTGGTGCAAAAATTGGAGGCTATACCCCAGCAGCTGCTCGACCACCTGATCCAGAGTATGCCAATCCGTTATGTGGCCTGTGTACGTGTGCATGGTGATCGTATTCCGTATTGATGTCGGGATACATGCGCAGGTAACAGTGGCGTTTCGTAGCACATTTGTTTCGGGACGGTTTTCTCAACTTATCACCAATACCGTGGACATACATATCTGTGTCGTGTGTATTCCCTGTGTGCCTAAGCTATTAGCGCCGGTTTTGTGTAGTGCCACGTTGTGTGGCACCACATTTTGCAACTATCCTTAATTTATGAGCTTGAGTGCGGCTTCCACTTGACAGCGCTCTCTTTGGTGGCTGGCAACATTATCGGCAGATCAGTGCGACGTGCTGATGGACGTGGCGCGGAAGCAGGAAGTGGTCCAGATGTGTGAGTGCCATCTGGCGGCTGCTACATCTACATCTACATATCGTGTACGGACTCCGCAAACCACCGTATGGTGCGTGCCGGAGTATACCCTGTACCATTACTACTCATTACCTTATCTGTTCCACTCGCAAATAGAGCGAGGGAAAACCGACTGTCCATATTTCCATCTAGTGCTTCCCATTTGAGTTCCTGAAGCATCTCAGTAATACTTGCACGTTGTTGGAACCTGTTGATAACAAATCTAGCAGCCTGCATCTGAATTACTTCAATACCCTCCTTTAATCCAACCTGGTGCGGTTCCCAAAGCCTCGAACAGTACTCGACAGTGGGTTCCACTAGTGTCCTATATGTGATCTCCTTTACACATGAACCACACTTTCTTCAAATTGGAGTTTGGTAGAGTTAACTCCGAAAATGCGTGTGAGACTACCTCAGTAAAACGATTTTCACGTCCGGCATCACGTTACTAACCAACCTCTTGCCAGAATAATTTCAGAAGTGTATGTTTGATTTATTCATTTTATGTAACTAATGTTTAGCCACTAGTTTTCAATTTTGTTGGCATTTTGGGCAAAATCCAAAGGTAACACGGTACCAGTAACAGGTTGTTTTCAATATGGCTTTGACACTTACTGACGGTATTTGGTGGAGTACTGCAAAATTATCTGGAAGACTGTTTTGAAATCCCCTGAACCAGCTTGTTTCGGAAATTCATGTTTCTGTCCTGTAAAGTTTCTTTGCATCATGGGACAGACTGGAGACTTTCAGCTCATTTTGGAATGTGTAGCCAATATACGAGAGTGAGTCAAATGAAAACCTTAAATATTTTTTAAAAATGTTATTTATTGTGCAGAATTGGTACAAAGCTGTATCACTTTTCAACATAACGCTCAATGCAAGTCCTCCAGCGCATACAAAGTGCATAAATTCCTTTAGAAAAAAAATCCTTTGGTAGTCCGCGCAACCACCCATGCACCGCGTGGCGCACCTCTTCCTGAGAACGGAACTTCTTTCCTCCCATTGCGTCTTTGAATGGTCCAAACATATGGAAATCACTTGGGGCAAGGTCAGGTGAGTATGATGGATGAGGAAGACACTCAAAATGCAGGTCTGTGATTATTGCAACTATTGTACAGGCAGTGTGGGGCCTTGCATTGTCATGTTGCAAAAGGACACCTGCTCACAGCAATCCACTCGGCGGTTTTCCTTCACTATGGCTTCAACTGCTGCAATTTTCTGTGGAGTTACAACTCGCTGTGCCTGACCTGGACGAGGAGCATCTTCCACTGAAGTCACACCATTTGCGAACTTCCTACTCCATTCCTAGGCTTGCTGCTGTGACAAACATGCATCACCGTACTGAACCTTCACTCGTCGATGAATTTCAATAGGTTTCACACCATCACTACGCAAAAACCGAATAACAGAACGCTTTTCTTCCCTGGTGCAAGTCGTAAGTGGGGCGGCCATCTTTATACTGATACTGCGACGGTATGTGTGCATCTGTACTATGCTGCAACCCACAGGCCATTCTGCACGCTGTTTGTAGCACGCTTACCAACTTACAGGATAACGGCGCGAAATTTCGATTTGTTATTACAAATTTAAGGTTTTCATTTGACTCAGCCTCGTATGGGGATGGATCAACATAATCATCAGTGCTGCTCTTGAGGGGCTCAATGTTATCACTAGCATTTCTTATTTTACCTCTTATGGACCAGATGCAACATCACATTTTTTTTTGCTCAACAATAACCAATAATGTGTAAAATATTTTGTCGATTTGTGTGCTGTAATATCGCATCGCGACTGCTAATGATTTGGATACTTAAATTTCAGTCGGTTCATCTACAATAAGGCAATTTCTGTTCACCAGTACCTCTCACTAATAGATCACTGAAGTGTAGGCCGAGTATATCCACAATCATTCCCTTAAATTTTGTCCTATGCAAACGAAGATCGATAGTTTTACTGACACTGTAACAAAGTGTGCTATTGCATAATTGTGATCGATGATCAATGGTCATCACTCGGAATGTCTTGCAATGCACAATGTCAATCTAAATTCAGCCTTTTTGCTACCTGTGATTTCATCAACTCATTTAAACATGATTATAGTTTTGGGTTTACTATTAAATGGAACAGATGTTGAAATTTGTTTTTTTTTATAACTAAAATGATATTTTAAATAATATGACTCTGCCCTTCTTTCTGCTTTACAAAACCTACAGAATGATTTAGTTGTGTCTGTTACAACTGGTTGTATCCAATTCTTAAAGGCCAACATATTCTCCCATTCCATTATGTATGTTTGTATATATTACGGCTTCAGCATGATGTGATAAATAACTATCACAATTAGAAAGTACGCTATGTTCTTCCAACACTCACAGCTCACACACATTATAAAGGACAAACTTCACACAACACTTATAACTTGTATTTGTATTTCCAAGCAAGTTTTAGTGCATTACTGAAAGCTCTTGTCTCCTTAGGTTATAATGGTTCAAATGGCTCTGATCACTATGGGACTTAACTTCTGAGGTCATCAGTTCACTAGAACTTAGAACTACTTAAACCTAACTAACCTAAGGACATCACACACACCCATGCCCGAGGCAGGATTCGAACCTGTGACCGTAGCGGTCGTGCGGCTCCAGACTGTAGCGCCTAGAATCGCTCGGCCACCCTTAG
Source organism: Schistocerca americana (assembly GCF_021461395.2). Taxonomy (NCBI): domain Eukaryota; kingdom Metazoa; phylum Arthropoda; class Insecta; order Orthoptera; family Acrididae; genus Schistocerca; species Schistocerca americana. The sequence goes on from NC_060130.1 coordinate 772,087,311, forward strand.
ATTATAACGCTGGCGCTCTGCTTTCTACAAACACTGGAGTCAATAAGTCAGATGTCATATGACACAGGAGATAAGACGGGGTATATTATGATGTCATTGTGTGCGTATGCGCGTGGAGGGATTTCCAGGGTTAAAACACGACCCATGCATGGTACCTATTGTATCACGCAGGGAAAGCAAGGTTTTTAAAAAAAATATAAGTACATCAGTAGATAAATGGAATCTTGTATCATTTTTGCGTTTTTATAGTGAAAATTATCGAATAATAAAAATGACTAGAGATGGCTAGACCATACCACAAACTGACTAGTAGTACCAGTAGTAGCTTTTTTCAAAAACAGTGACTCGTTGCCACTTCAAAAAGGTCATATCTGGCCATAAATGGTTAATCTGGCAACAATGCGGTGGATGATGATGCTTCTCTGGCCGCATGCAGCGAGTGGTTGCCGAAGATGGTGTCTCAAGTACCACTAATGGGGGAGGCTATCACTACCATGGTCAAGTTTATTTTGCGTAACTACCAAATGTCGATGATGAGGGAGTAAATATACAAGGCACTGCAGTTGACCTAACCACAGTAGTGGCAAAGGTCGATATCACTGAGACTGGTTACAAATTATGAGAAACGATCTGTGACATTCACTTCCTGTACATTTCTTTCTTTGAGAAGGCTAGCCCACTTAGAGGGTGAGAGTGGTTGGTTGTGGCGCACGTGCATATGCTGAATTTTCGCGAAATGGCTGGACACAGTCTTCACACATTGGGTTGTATTCTCATCTGGGAAATACACTCCTCAAGTACTGGCGTTTGTAATACCACAGCGGAGGTGAGAAAGACGGCTTCACATCGCCGTCGTAACATCATTTTCACTTACTCTGGAAACGAATCCTCATCAAAAGCGAGGATGAACGCTCCGATTTCAACCTTGTCTGGCAGGCCTCGATGTACTCAACGTAAGATGCGGATCGTCACCTCTCCAAGTGGTCGCGAAGTTCGTGTATCTCCAGCGTTAGGTCTCAGTGAAAAATTCATCCTTGTACCACGTCGACGTTCTTATGGGATGTGATGGTGACAGATGCATCAAATTGTTAACAAAGAGTAACGCTTGGGAATGAGTAGGAATTGACGTCTTAAGATGGAATCACTTAGCAGTTTGCTAAGAGATTAGAGTTTGCCAAATATGTATTCAGTATTAGTTAACTTGCTCATACTGACAAGGGAACCTCCCCATCGCACCCCCCTCAGACTTAGTTATAAGTTGGCACAGTGGATAGGCCTTGACAAACTGAACACAGATCAATCGAGAAAACAGGAAGAAGTTGTATGGAACTATGAAAAAAAATAAGCAAAATATACAAACTGAGTAGTCCATCTGCACGATAGGTAACATCTATGAGAGTGTCAGCTCAGGAGCGCCGTGGTCCCGTGGTTAGCGTGAGCAGCTGCGGAACGAGAGATCCTTGGTTCAAGTCTTCCCTCGAGTGAAAAGTTAATTTTTTTTATTTTCGCAAAGTTATGATCTGTCCGTTTGTTCATTGACGTCTCTGTTCGCTCTAATAAGTTTAGTGTCTGTTTTGCGACCGCACCGCAAAACTTTGCGATTATTAGACGAAAGGACGTGCCTCTCCAATGGGAACCGAGAACATTTGGTCGCAAGGTCATAGGTCAACCGATTCCTCCACAGGAAAACACGTCTGATATATTTATTCTATACGACACTGGTGACGGCATGTGCGTCACATGACAGGAATATGTTGTCGACCCACCTAACTTGTACACTTGGCGAATGGGTAAAAAGATTCTTCTACCTTGCCCGATTTAGGTTTTCTTGTGGATGTGATAATCACTCCAAAAAGACGAACAGATAATAATTATCTGAAAATAAGAAATTAAAATTTTCACCGGAGGGAAGACTTGAACCAAGGACGGCTCGTTCCGCAGCTGCTCACGCTAACCACGGGACCACGGCGCTCCTGAGCTCACATTATCCTAGATGTTGCCTATCGTGGACACGGACTACTCAGTTTGTATATTTTGTTTATTTTTTCATAGTTCCACACAACTTCTTCCTGTTTCCTCGATTGATCTGTGTTCAGTTTTTCAAGGCCTATCCACTGTGCCAACTTATTACTAAATCTGAGGGGGGTGCGATGGAGAGGTTCCCTTGTGAGTACTAACGGGTGATCTGCAAATATTCAATTTGAAGAAAATTAACTTCTCAGCCAGGATCGCAATTGTAAAACATTTATTTACAATGACCGGTTTCGATAAACAGTGTTACCCTCATCTGATCTGTGAATGGTGTACACAAATTGTAAAACAATAATACATACCACTCCTACATACTTCCGTAATTCGAACAAATTTCTGTCTGGCGGCACTAACTTCAGATGACCTATCTGTTGTCAGAGCACTGATGGCATCACCGTGTAGTCCCTCACCCAACCAACCAACCAACCAACCGACTAGGTTTGAGTAACGTAATACATTCTGGATTTTCCATCAGATGAGCTGGCAAAATTTTATTTTCGAATTCAGTGAACGCTTCTCACAGGCCTCTCCTTAGGTTGATTCTTATCTGTTAAACTTTTCTTTGTCAAGAAGGCTTTGACATCGTTAAAACTTAAGCTGTTTGCTCTGGTAGCAATTTTCCAACACCACTCCACGGCAAATTTCATTAACACTCACATTTCTAAAGTGTATTGTACATCACTCCTGAGTTTTATAAACTGATGATCTACAACTTTGTCTCATGAGATAAATGTTTGATGTTCACTGCTAAAATGAACTTCAGTTAATCTGTTTGCTGTCTCACTTGATAAACTCAAATATGTACCTGCTTTTCTTAATAATCCTTTAACATATTTCACTGATACTGTAACAGTGTCATGGTCACTGATGTGTAGTCCACGTTAACTGAATCTAGAAGTTTAGATGTGTTAGTTACCAGGAGATCCAAGATGATGCCCCCATAAATCGTTCCTCCAACCGACTGCTCAAGATAACATTCCGAAAGGACATCTAAAACAATTTCTCACAATTTTCTGTCTCTGGTACCAGTTATAAATACGGGAGTCTCCCATTATTACAAGAATCTCCCTTATTATACACTATTGGCCATTAAAATTGCTACACCACGAAGACGACGAGTTACAGACACGAAATTTAACCGACAGGAAGAAGATGCTGTGATATGCAAATGATTAGCTTTTCAGAGCATTCACACAAGCTTGGCGCCGGTGGCGACGCCTACAACGTGCTGATATGAGGAAAGTTTCCAGCCGATTTCTCATACACAAACAGCAGTTGACCGGCGTTGCCTGGTGAAACGTTGTTGTGATGTCTCGTGTAAGGAGGAGAAATGCGTACCATCACGTTCTCGACTTTGATGAAGGTCGCATTGTAGCCTATCGCGATTGCGGTTTTTCGTATCGCGACATTGCTGCTCGCGTTGATCGAGATCCAATGACTGTTAGCAGAATATGGAATCGGTGGGCTCAGGAGGATAATACGGAATGGTGTGCTAGATCCTAACGGCCTCGTATCACTAGCAGTCGAGATGACAGGCATCTTATCCGCATCCGCATGGCTGTAACGGATCGTGCAGTCACGTCTCGATCCCTGAGTCAACAGATGGGGACGTTTGCAAGACAACAACCATCTGCACGAACAGTTCGACGACGTTTGCAGCAGCATGGACTATCAGCTCGGAGACCATGGCTGTGGTTACCCTTGACACTGCATCACAGACAGAAGCGCCTGCGATGGTATACTCAACGACGAGCCTGGGTGCACGAATGGCAAAACGTCATTTTTTCGGATGAATCCAGGTTCTATTTACAGCATCATGATGGTCGCATCCGTGTTTGTCGACATCGCGGTGCACTCACATTGGAAGCGTGTATTCGTTATTGCCATACTGGCGAATCACCCGACGTGATGGTATGGGGTGCCATTGGTTCCACGTCTCGGTCACCTCTTATTCGCATTGACGGCACTCTGAACAGTGGACGTTACATTTCAGATGTGTTACGATCCGTGGCTCTACCCTTCATTCAATCCCTGCGAAACCCTACATTTCAGCAGAATAATGCACGACCGCATGTTGCAGGTCCTGTACGGGCCTTTCTGGATACAGAAAATGTTCGACTGCTGCCCTGGCCAGCACATTCTCCAGATCTCTCACCAACTGAAAACGTCTGGTCAATGGTGGCCGAGCAACTGGCTCGTCACAATACGCCAATCACTACTCTTGATGGTTGGTTGGTTGGTTGGTTGGTTTGGGGAAGGAGACCAGACAGTGTGGTCATCGGTCTCATCGGATTAGGGAAGGATGGGGAAGGAAGTCGGCCGTGCCCTTTCAGAGGAACCATCCCGGCATTTGCCTGGAGTGATTTAGGGAAATCACGGAAAACCTAAATCAGGATGGCCGGACGCAGGATTGAACCGTCGTCCTTCCGAATGCGAGTCCAGTGTCTAACCACTGCGCCACCTCGCTCGGTACAAGAGTACCGAACTGTGATATTGTGTTGAAGCTGCAAGGGCAGCTGTACCTGTACACTCCATCCAAGCTCTGTTTGACTCAATGCCCATGCGTATCAAGGCCGTTATTACGGCCAAAGGTGGTTGTTCTGGGTACTGATTTCTCAGGATCAGATGCACCCAAATTGCGTGAAAATGTAATGACATGTCAGTTCTAGTATAATATATTTGTCCAATGAATACCCGTTTATCATCTGTATTTCTTCTTGGTGTAGCAATTTTAATGACCAGTAGTGTAACAGCATGACTGGGATATTTGCCAGCGAGGTTTTAAAGTTGCCTCTTAAGCCTTATGCAGGAGCTCCTAAGGCAAGTGGTTTATAAAAACAAAAAATTACCATGTTGATCCACTTTTGCTTAGTTGCACATCGATATCTCATTCGGAATCTTTTTCAGATGCAATAGGCATCATCCAAATTATTTCAACAATAGCAGTGGCCAGAATAAATAAAATTTACGAGATTTCGTTAGTGTTGACGGCTGGTTTGAAGCCGCTTTCTACTGGCAAACTCGTGAAAGGGGGACCCAGACGCAGAGGAGTGGTGCTCGAGCGTCCCTCGGGAGCTGCGGCTGTCTGCCGCACCGCCGCTACTTGGAGGCTTCGCTCCCTCACTCCAGCCTGTGGTGCTTCTGCGGCCGATCACCTCGTCGGCTGACCTCTTGTAATCAAACCCCAAGCTGCCACTGTAAGGCCAGCTGTATTCCCATTTCGTAATTTTGATCTACATACATCCTGCAGATCACTACATGGTGTGGTAGATGCGTGAAGCTCCTTCCCGAACCATTACTATCTGTAACTTAACGGGCGACATCCATGAAAAAAAAAAAAATGGCTCTGAGCACTATGGGACTCATCTTCTGAGGTCATCAGTCCCCTAGAACATAGAACTACTTAAACCTAACTAACCTCAGGACATCACACACATCCGTGCCCGAGGGAGGATTCGAACCTGCGACCGTAGCGGTCTCGCGGTTCCAGACTGTAACGCCTAGACCCGCACGGCCACTCCGGCCGGCATCCATGAAAAACATACACTATTCAAAAGATGCACCAAATCCATAACTTTGAAGATACGACGATGAAATTTTGTACCATGTTTTACATGAAATTAAGGCATTTACGGCTAAGTTTCTAGGATTATAAACGTTTAACTTTTTATAGAATTTAAGAATATAATATAAAGAAAAGTCGTTGATTAATTTTGTTGCCAAAATCTCGAAAAGTTCTTGATCGGTTAATTCAATGTTTCATGTTACTCTAATAAATGTTCAGAAGGATGATATTTGTTGTGGTCTTCAGTCTGAAGGCTGGTTTGGTGCAGCTCTCCATGCTACTCAATCCTGTGCAAGCCTCTTCATCTTCGAATAACTACTGAAACTTACATCCTTCTGAATCTGCTTACTGTATTCATCTCTTAGTCACTCTCTACGATTTTTACCCCCTCCCCTTCCCCCCTCCACACTTCCCGCCAATACTAAACTGGTGATCCCATGATGTCTCAGAATTTGCACTATCAGCCGATCACTTCGTCTAGTCAGGTTGTGCCACAAAGTTTGTTTCTCCCCAGTTGCTTTCAGTACTTGCTCGTTGCTTACGTAATCTGCCCAACCAATCTTCAGCATTCTTCTGTAGCACCAAATTTCAAAAGCTTCTGTTCTCTTTTTGTCTAAACTGTTTATCGTACACATTTCACTTCCATACATGGCTACACTCTATACAAATACATCAGAAAATACTTCCTAGCACTTAAATCTATATTCGATATTAGCAAAGTTATCTTCTTCAGAAACTGTTTTCTTGTCATTGCCAGTCTTGACAGATGTAGGCTGTATTTTTTTTAAAAACATGTATGTAATATATATAGTGGAAACGTTGTTAGCAAAAGTCTCAAAAAGTGCTTGACTCATAGGCTATTCATTTGTTAAGCAAAAATTTCCAGGTTATCTGTTAAAACTAACTGCGAGAAAGGAAATGCTATGCTGTGAATATGTGTAGCTATCTCATCCTTTTCAGTCATTTTTAATTACGATGGCAGGGCACTTAAACCATTATGCAAACGGTTTCCCTTAAATATAGTTTTTCTCCTCATATATATACGTGTAAGTTTAAACAAAAATAATGTACACAACAATGTGCTGTTTTGTTTCTTCCTCACAGGTAGTTATAACAAGTTGTTTCTACGGGTTATTGGCTTATGGTTAGGTTTCGTTAGCATTAACAATAAACAAGGCTCAAGGTCAGAGAGAGGATGGAAGAGGAGGTTAACAGGGAGGCAAGACTACCCATATGATAAAGTTTTTTTTTTTTGGGGGGGGGGGCGGGGCTCGAGCCCTGGGGCTATAGGGTATTTTTAATGTTTGGAAGACGAATGGCGACTTCTAAGTAGCCATGAGTTCCATTTCCTACCCTGTTAAAAACCTGTGTGATATTCTCTGAATCAACGTTCAATATCACATTTGTTAGGGGTTGCAGATATCGACCGCGGTCCGTAATAGATATCGCTGGACCCGCGAGTCGCGACTAGCGCCGCTCCGCGTCTTAAGTATCTATCGAGCTCTCGTCCACTCTTGCTCGGGACGTCAACCAGGACTGTAGCATAGCCTTCAGCTGATAGAAAGCTACCTCTAACAAGGCGCTAAGTCAAGTATGGCATAAGTAATGCCTCTCTAGATATGTTTGTAATAATTATATGTGTGCAGTACATGAAGAAGCCTGTAACGTAAATTATGTATAATATATATTATTTTTTACCAACGACTACTAATTATTTCAGTCGTTACAGTTACAGACTATGCAATCAGCTCCTTACCGACTTCACTGCCAAACCTGCAATATATGTTTCTATTTAGCATTGGCCACCTGTCATCATAACAACTGATTACGAGAATGATAGCATATCGTCTTTTAAATCATTTTCTTGAAAGAAAAACACCAACCACCTCCCCACCGCCACCCCCCCCCCCCCGCCCCCATCTCCTGATATGGGCGCCCTTTCAGAGTGGGGGGAAGGGGGGGAAGCGAGGAGGAAATAGACATAAAGAGGGAAAGGAGATGAACAGAGAGGAAGGAAGGAGGTAGTGGAGAGAGACAGGGGGAGACAGCTATGGACAGAGAAGGGTGAGGAAGAGAGAGACAGAGAGGGGGCAGAAGTCGATTAGGACGTATATCCAACTCCCAGACATATTCATCAATTGCGAAGCATTGCCGGGTTCGGAAGTTACTTATATTTGCAATACCCACTGTAGACGCTTACTGTTCCCTGATAAATCAATCTATAATACTCTGACAGAACTAGAAATTGTCACACTGTGAACACTTCCAGTGAATGCTATTAGGCTGATATCCGTACACATAGAGGGCATTCTTGCAGATGAATAATGGCGTGAGTACATGATGGCTATTAGATACGTCTATTGGATCTTTTCATCTGGAGATAGCAACGTACTGTGTCCGTGTAGATTATCACCACGTTTCGGACATTGATAAAGGACAAATCAATGGCATTTGTTACAAGTTGGTTCGATGAACCCTCTGACAGCTACTTAAATGTGATTTGCAGAGTATTCGTGTAGATATGTAGAAGGAGCATCCTATCGGCATATCGTACAGTCGACTGCAGCGCAGTGACTGCAGAATGGATGGTGGCGAAATGGATTCAGCACAAAAGTGTGGCGAGGAAAGTAGGCACGGGTTCTTCAAGGAGGACTATACCACGAGAAGATTGTAAGATCGTTCGACTGGCTATAACGAGTAGGTGGATGACAACATCTTACATCCAGCCCCAGGTTACAGGCTCAGTGTCACCACGAACCGTCGGGAACAGATTGCTACAAGATGGGTGGGAATCTCGGGTTTCCATGCATCGGTTACCGCTGGTCAGCGATGTGTCTCGCTGCTGTTTGTGGTGGCCAGCTCCGCATCAACGAGTCTGTACGTCACCAAGTGAAAGTTCACAGGGAGCAGCGATTCTCGAGACGCAAACCTCTGCAACTCGAGAGATCTTGATGTGTAGAACTATTGGATACAACAGGATTGACTTGGTAACTGTCGACGGGAGGATAAATACTCGCCAGTATGTGGCAAGAATGGTGAAATCTGCTGACACACCTTTCGTGAATGATACATTCCAGCAGGATAATGCAGGATCACACACTGCAGTTCACACCACAAACGCCTTGAGGAATGTACCGACTTTGACTGGCCTGTCCTGTCCACTGACTTGTCACCCAGAGAGTACGTCTGGGGACCAGTGGGAAGATACAGAATTTCATAGTAGCCTCCAGCCAGCAATGTCTATGAACTCCAACAGCGAGTGTTTCACGCATGGCAAACAATTTAAGGTGATGTGATTCTTGAGTTTCTCCCGGCGTATTTGATAATCAAAATGTCCACGGGTGCACTGCCGGTCTACAGTGTCCAACGGGCACAATATTTCGGCGATCATACATGTCGCCATCATCAGGTGAACTGACGGACTGAGCTCCTGTGAACGTGCCGGTACAGAGATCCGTACGCTATGGCTGCTCAGGGGGAATTCATTGTGCCCGTTGGACACTGTAAACCGGTAGTACACCCGTGGACATTTTGAATTCAAGGTGACATTCGGAGACTATGTTTTCTGTGCCAGAAAGAAGTATATTCGCGCCCGTGCCCATGGAGTCAAACCCGTAGCCGGTCGGTGTCGCCGAGTGATTCTAGACGCTTCAGTGTGGAACGACGCGACCGCTACAGTCGCAGGTTCAACTCCTGCCTCGGGCATGGATGTGTGTGCTGTCATTAGGTTAGTTAGGTTTAAGTAGTTCTAGGGGACTGATGACCTCAGATGTTAAGTCCCATAGTGCTCAGAGCCATTTGTTAAGTCCCACAGTGCTAAGAGCCATTTGAACCATTTTATTTCAAACCCGTATACTGGTGATGAACATCAGTTCCGCATCGAATGAAAATTTACCCATTCAGTAATTTAACATCCTTTGGGTGATGAACAATTGGTGCTTCATGATGTAACATTTCTCAAATCATGTACACCTGTGTTGTACGATGAGTGGTTTGACACAGTTCTATGCACCCTTATATCTTGTGGAAGTCTCTTCATCTCTGCACAACTACTGACGTCTGAATCCACTTGAAGCTGCTTACTCCAGCTATTGTTGCTAACCCCCACACTTACTTTCATTAACGAATTAACTATCCCTTGATAGCTAAGGATGTGTCATATCAACTGATGCCTTCTTTTACTCGAGTTTTGCCATAACTTCTTCTGTTATTCAGTACCTCTTCATTAATTACGCTATCTACTCATCCAATCTTCACCATTCTTCTGTAACACTACATTTCAATAGCATCTCTTCTATTATTGTTTGTACTGTTTATAGTCCACAGTAATTTTGTACAAGGTTACTACAGACAAATAGCTTCAGAAAAGATTTCCTAATATCAACATCTGTGCAATCCTAAAGTTGCACACCAACCACCACAGCGCTGCGAATCAGTGTCAAGAAGGAGCTGACCCGCGTGGCAATGGAAAGAGCAGGCGGCGCCAAACCTCCACGAAGACAGTGTTTAGTGCCCCCTGTCAATGCTGACTTAAGGGGAGTTGGAATGCCCTATCCCGACAATGTTAAATTTAGTGACTTGGCTTCCCTGTATTTCATGAACCATTGTAGCTATTTACATGAAACTTTTACAGGACATTAAACTGTACGTTCTGAGTCTGCTGAACTATAATAATTGCATTTCAGCCACTGCTTTCGGAAATAAAATTTTTTAATTACACAGTTAAAATTTTGTGTACTTTTTTGTTTGTTATCCTAAGTAACTTTAATTATACATAATGTTATGCTCTTCTTTTAGTTCAGTAGACTCAGGATAAGTATGTTATTACTCCCTGAAAATTTGAACACTCTGCTCGAGGTGGTTTCTGAGTTTAGGGGAAAATGCAACAGAAAATGTAAATTTTCAGAAACGGCTTCTAAAGTTTCAAAAGACTGTAACTCACTTAATATATGTTTTTTTTTTGTCACTAAGAAGCAGCCCGCACCATACTGTATATCGTCCTCTTGATCTTTTTCTAAGTTTTTTCTCCTTTTCTTCTTTCTGGACTCCTTAGTGGCCAACTGCGCTGCATACTCTGCTTTATCAATGTGAACCTTGTCCATCCGTTCAAGTTCTCTAATGCAGTTTGCTCTAGGATTAATTCTCATATGCTGTAGCACTTTCACCCTGCAAATGCTACCATCACTAAAAGCAATACAGCATCACTGACCCCCCCCCCCCCACACCTTAGTGTCTTCATTCCACCAAAAACATTTTTTGGTAAGCGATTCCATATAAGATTACTGAACGACTCATTGAGATTTTGAGTATGACCATGCAGACATTCTTCATTAATTCAGGATTTCCCAGGTCTCTGTAAATAGGTTTTATGATATCCATGACTGCTCCTGGGATGGAATGTTTATGGCTGTATGAACTGTTTCAGTACTGGTCATTGCGGTAATTGCACCACGAATTGGGTCCAGGAGGGCAAAGGTGGTGTACTGGTTTTTCATCAGTTGACAGTCTGTGGAAGAAGGTAGTCCATACTGCCTACTTCATTTTCAACAAATCCTCAGTATTATTTCTAATGGCCATCCGATAATACTGCTGTAGTTCATCATTTTGTCCGTCAGCCTGCCTCTTATGTTTTTACCATCAAAAAGTTTCTTGTCTCTCAAACTTTGTTTCATCATCCTCAACCAGATCCCCATTCTATTCTGGACATGACCAATACAAACACGTAATGTAACCTTATAACACAGCAATCCACAGCCTTCTATATAAAAAACACCAATTTTATTAGAACTTGAAGTAATGCACATAAAAATTTTAACATTTTCAGTGTTGTAGATTATATTTAAAAAATAAAGTTAAATACTTCCCATGTTAGTTTATAAGTGATATATATATATATATATATATATATATATATATATATATATATATATCATTTTATTCGTAAAATTGCAAATTTTATAGCTGGCCGGAGTGGCCAGGCGGTTATAGGCGCTACAGTCTGGAACCGGGCGACCGTTACGGTCGCAGGTTCGAATCCTTCCTCGGGCATGGATGTGTGTGATGTCCTTAGGTTAGTTGGGTTTAATTAGTTCTAAGTTCTAGGCGACTGATGACCTCAGAAGTTAAGGTCTGGAACCTGCCACAGCTCCACGGGAAAGACGGTCATACTGGGAACTCATACCCCACCACCTATCAACATTCCACAGACCGAAGACCATCGAGGACTGCGAATAACAGACGACGATCGAAGAAGACGAGACTAACTGGCGCATGATATGGGCGTCAGACACGGCGAATACACGCCGAGGCACCATGACGATGACTCTTCTGATTCTGACCACTCACCAATACCAGCCACCTAATCTGATTCAGAACTTCCTCATACGTCTGGCAACGACAAAGACGCAAATTTTCGACTTGTCCGAAACGAACGAACCAGATTTAAGAGAAAAAAACTCAAAAAACATCACTGATGCCACTAAGCGACAAATTCCACTACCAATCTCCAATCAATTCGCCCCGTTCCAAGTGGAGGGTGAATCAATGGAAGTGACGCCTCAACCAAGACCAAAAGAGGCACAACAACCTTCCACCTCTGGCGCTAGACAGCCACCTAAACTTCCACGCCGAAAATTCCTCCAATAACCGCACTGTAAAGGGGCAAATATCTCTCCATAAACACCGAACTGAAGAGACGTGTGGCTGGACCTATCAAAGCCATCTATAAAGGGGAATCGATCAAATAACACTTCGAAAAGATAACGGATCAACGGACAACGCCAGAGCTCTACCATAACGGGAAACTTCAGTTCCATATTCACGCTCCTCCAAGTGAGAAAATGCTGAAGGTCGTCATTAAATATCTCCTGGCTTAAATTACAGAGAAGCAAGTTGAGACTGAGTTACATGCAACTGGTTTTACGCAGGCAGTGGTGCACAAGTACAAGACGAGGGACACCAAGACGAATAAATTAATAGCCCAACCAGTCCACTATGTGCCACTCCCTGCTGGCCCAACGAGTGAGTCGATTTACGACATCTGTCATATCATGGACACAAAAGTGAAGGTGGAAACTTACAAACTTAAGGAGGGTCCTCCGCAGTGAAAACGCTGCCAGCCCTGTTTCCATACTGCAAATTACTGCTCAGTTCCCGCCAGATGCGTCAAGTGTTGTGGCCCCCACAAGGCACAAAATTGCACGAAATCTCCAACTCAAAAGCCAGCTTGTGCAAATTGCAGCGAAGAACCCCCAGCCACTTGGAAAGGTTACAGCATGTTTCAACAAGTTATGCACATCTACACGGCCCGAGGCAAAGCCTCACATTTACCAGAACAGCAAGCGGCGAAAATAACTCCACTGCAGCCTCTAACCAGTATAAAGGACTTCCCAGGACTTTCTAACCGACAAGTTCCAACGGCCTCCTCGACGAGACAGTCGGCATGGCAACGAGGACGACGACCACCACCACCAGCTTCACAAGATCAGTCCTACTTCGACTACACAGAACTTTTTGTTGTCTTTCTCAAGCGTTTCTGACTTCCTCTCTGTTACAGCAATAGAACATCATTGCCATAATTACGACTACGTCGAAGAATTTTAACGAGGCACCAACCGTCAGCTCCAGACTGACGGCCCTTTCTGAAGGTGCCATGGCACTGTTTGCACCTAGCTATGGCCCATAGACCTACCATTCTAAGGGACGTTTCACTCTGTATATTTAACGCCACTGGAGTTTTAAATCAGAAGACTGAATTGGAATAATTTATTCTTCGTCATCGTGCCGACATTCTATTTGTTACTGAGATACACCTCTGTCCCACACAAAGTTTTAAGTTGCGCAACATGGCCGACTATAGGACAGACCGTGCCAACGGCCGCGGGAAAGGTACCGCCATTTTTTATCAAGAATTCCATCATGCATACACCAACAGCTCTCGCAGCACTGGAAACTCTTAAAGCCACAGTCATCACCTTTTTTACTGTCTACGGCCACATAACGCTTGCCCAAACAGGCAATTCATTGAAGGGGATTTCCTGGCGTAATTTGACCGATTTGAGAAAATCTTGATGTGTGTTGACCTCAATGCAAAGCACCGTTTCATCTGCAGCCTGTATTGATGAAGCCATTGAGAAACTACCTGAGCAGATTCGAAGAGCATACAAACAGGCATCAATCACCACCTCCTACCTCATGCCTTATCGACAGTATCTCTCTCCTCTCACCCAAGATTAAAAAACTCTCAAGAAATGGGGCAGGCGTCGCTGTCACCACAATTGCGACCCAGATCTGAGGGAGATGAAATGCCTCTCACGCGAACTCCTCTGATGTGACTTAGAACATCGAAATGATATGTGGAAAGACAAAATGTCCACTTTCCTGCTCCAATCACGGGATGAATGGAGTCTTATCCGCACCTACAGAATTAAAGACCGCTGAAATGCGCACTCCAGAGACCTGCAGGACTCACATACGACCCACTCGCCAAAGCAGAACTTTTCGTTTCGACTTGCGAAACTCAGAACGATGTCGACACCTCAGAGGGTGATGGTGATTCACATGGGATCAGGCACAGAGCACAGTTAATGAAGGAGACTGTCCAGCAAGCAGAACCAATTCTCACAACCCTGGCGGATGTCTGACGAATAATTCGCAACCTTAGGGTTCACTCTGCTCTGGGACCAGATGGGGTCACTCATGACCAACTTAAGCACATCCCCTGGAAGCCACTTGTTTTGTTCACACGTATCTACACCAGTGGCATGTCGTTGGGGTACTTCCCACAACCATCAAAGATTGCTCTAGTTGTGCCTATTCCGTAGCCTGTAAAGGATCTAAGCCAGCCCTCCAATTATAGACCAGTCAGTTTCTTACCGAAAATGTAAAAAATTCTTGAACGTTTGCTATTCTACATGATACAACCCATAATCCTGGAACAGGATGTGATAAGGCCGGATAACTTCGCATTTCAGCCTTAGCTTTCAGTGGAATTACAACTTCTACGGATCTCAGAAAACATCGCTTATAATATGCATGTGTTTCATTACATTGCCGCCATTTTTTGGATATAAGAAAAGCATACGACTAGGTCTGGCGTGACAAACTGATCACCAAATTGTATAATCTTCACGTCCTTCCTGACTACTACATCAAGTCGATCATTAGCTTTCTTCAGGACAAAACGATAACGGATAAGATAGAAGGACAACACTCCAGTCTCAAACACCTTTCGGAAGGCGTCCTACAGAGATCGTTTTTGTCACCAATTCTCCTTGTCATCTATGTTAACGACCTCGCAGTTCTGCTGCAAGTGGTGCTTGCCCAATTTGCTGACAATACGGCTTTGTTGGCTGGTGAGCAGCTGTTGAGTGACTGCCATCATCAACCGCCTCCAGCGGCAGCTGATGTTAATTGAACAGTAGGCATTGCATAACTGTATTAAACTTAACGCAGAAAAGGCGAAGGCCGTGATGTATACACGATGACGCCCTGATCTCGCCCGAGTCTCCACAATCAGCCACTGAGCTGCTTTTTAACACACATGTAAGAGAGAAACGAATCAAGCTGCTACAGCTTCTCCACCAGACTTACCCTACACTGGCCAGCACAGAGTTACGGATCAGGTCCAAGCTCCGCCTTTATTCTGCAGCAGTCCTCCCTGCACTTCTTTACGGCCGCTCGCCGTGGGGCACAGTTTGTCTCTCATCCTTACGCCTCCTCCTGACAGTCCAGAATCGATGCTTTCGGGCCATACTCTATGTATTTCGCTGGGCCTATATCCAGGACCTCCACCATGAACGTTACATACCGCTCCTCAGGGAGAAGCTTCCTATATTCGCTATGAAACTCCTAAACAAGGTTGAAGCATTACATCAAACATCCAGGGGTGTGGAATATGTCGGCCCTGTGGCACCTGCATGGTGGCATGAAGTCACAGTACCACGATCCATCATGGAAGATCTCCCATTACGATGTCAACTTGAAGCTGAATGAAGTATATATAAATGGGCTTATGGACCCAGAGCCCAAGACGCTGCTTAAGAATAATAAAGATAAAGTTGGAACATTTACCTTCACAGTTCTGAAGTCCAGCCACACAGATGGTGGTACTTTGGAAACACCACACACACACACACACACACACACACACACACACACACAAAACTGGTCAGTCCCAGTTCATTAGCAGTCTTCGAGAACATCAGTACTGAGTAATAGGAAGATGATAGTTAGCCTGCATTCTGTGAGTAGCAATAGTGTGTCAGCATAATTGCATGTAGTAGGCACAGGAGTCTAGTTCATAATGAGAAGTTAAGTTCTGTTCCTTTCCATTTTAGAAATAAAGAGTTCTATTAATTTAAAAGTGTTGGATTCTTGCCACCAGTCATCGCAATTTCTCTCCATACTTGTTATTGTCGGTGCTGGCTCCCACAGAAGCCGAAGAAACAATATCTGCATTCGATGTTAATAAACTTCCCTTTTTCAGAAATGCTATTCTTACTATTGTCAGTCTGCATTTTATGTCATATCTCATTCTGCTATCAACAGTTTTTAATGTCCAATCAGTGTCACATTTGCTGATCAAATTACCTCAGTTTCACCTGACTTCACTCCATTTCACTTGTTACATTTATTGATGTTCATTGTATCCCTTTTCAAGATACTATTTGTTCCTTACAACTTATATTCCTTGTGCTTTGCCATATCTCACAGAATTACAGTATCATCAGCAAACCTTAGCTTTTTTCCTGAACTTTACTTCCTTTCCCAACATTATTATTACGTTCCTCTGCAGCTTGCTCTATAAACAAACAGAATAAGAAAGTTAACAGGCTGGAACCATCTCACACCCTGCTCAATTACTGCCCCCCCCCTTAATGTCTTTAGAGAGAATTGCAGGGTGGCTCCTGCAAAAACTGTAGATAACTTAACGCTCCCTGTATCTTATCCATGCT
Organism: Schistocerca americana; assembly: GCF_021461395.2. Lineage (NCBI taxonomy): Eukaryota > Metazoa > Arthropoda > Insecta > Orthoptera > Acrididae > Schistocerca > Schistocerca americana. The sequence goes on from NC_060130.1 coordinate 772,103,862, forward strand.
ACTGTCACAGTTTTGAGGATTGCATTCCAGTAAATACTATCAAAAGCAATTTCTTTGCTGACAGATGTTCTAAATATGATTCTAAATATGCTTCCTTCAAGCAAGATTTTATGATAGGTAGTATGGTCAGTATTACCTTATGTATTCTATATTCCTTGTGAATGCAAACTGATGTTCCACCAGGTTGACTTACCAGTCGTTCCATTCTTCTGTAGATAATTCTTGTCAGTACAACAAAAGTGTAACTTAGTATCAGAAATGAAGTTCCTCTCTGGCATTCATCCAGTATATGGCCTATGAGTTGTATATTTGTGGGGTTTCTGCCTCAAAGAGCATTTTCGAGTAAAAATTCCAGTCTGCAAACCAAGAGTCTAATTTTGCAGTTTTCCCAACTCAAAAACCTCTTTTGGCTATATCTAAAAAACGAAATACTCATTTACACATTTTCAAATTAATAAATTTTATGCTTTATAAATAAAAATCTCATTTGCCTACATTGAAAAATGAACAATTTTCATTTTCAATTACAAAAAATTCTGTTAACCAATTCTTTAAAATTCCTATTAAATTACTTACTCTTACATTGTCACCAATTTTATATTTAGGCTAAGTATCCAGAAAATTTGTTATGTAAACAGCTTTCAAAAAACTTTTTCAGTTTCATTATTTACAGCTTTTGGTCACATTTTTATTGTTGAAAGTTTTGTGTTATTAAATTCATCATTTAATTCAGAAACTAATTACACCCATTTATAATTTCCTTGAAGAGCAAATTTATTCCACATTTTTTTCAGTGTTCTATTGAATCATTCAACAATAGTTGCTTTTAATTCACTAAAAATTCAATAATGATCAATGTTAAATTTTTTCATTAATTCTTGAAATTCCCTATTACAAAATTCTTTGCCATTATTTCTTATCACCTATATTTATAACTGCTTTATCTTTAACTGGAAATGCCTAAGAAAATTTTGGAAAATCTACAACATTTAAAATTATTTATATCCTTTATTTATTTTTGTAATTCCTTTCGACTTTCCAGAATCTATTTCGACTAAATCACATTGCTGTAAGTCATCAATTCCAAAAGAAATTACATTTTTTCTTTTAAAATTCTTTCTAATTGTTTTACGTGCTTCAGTAATAATTTCTTCACGAATATTTAGGCCTTCATCTATAAACTTCTTTTAACAAATTTACTCTTTTTACAATTAAAAGTTTAACAAAGACCGTCAATTCTTTGCTTGCATTTTTAGTTGTTAATCTATGAGGATGAAGTGTTTCAGTAAACGTTTTGCACTTCAAACAATAAATGTGATTATCATTCTTCATTTATATAGACTAAAAATAGTTAAATTTTTTCACCAAAAACAATTATCTTTACATCAACTGGAACAGTTTTCACAGAATCTTTTAATGTTACAGTTAGAAAACTTGATTTGCTCAATACTTTGATTACTAGAAGTTCAGAACATAATTTATACACTTTGTCAAGAACACTTATCCAAATATTAAAATCATTAAATGTTAAATATCTGTTAATGTTTTTACAACAACAACAACCTTCTTAATCATAAAATCATATCCATTGAAATTAAACATTGATAAAAACAAATTCAATAATTTGTTGAATATATACTTTATAATTAAGTTTTTTTAATTCATTTAAGAATTGAATCAAATCTATTCCTGAAAAAACTATTATTTTCTTTTTTGTAATATAATTACATAATTATTGTTTATGCAACTGTACTAAAATACCAGTATATTCAGGTTTTGTAACAAGATTTGTTAACTCATTCTACAAATTATTAAATGTCCACAAATTACTTCATCAATGTTTTGTACAAGGTCCGGCAGAAAAACCTCCCCTTTAAGGAAAGCTAATAAAAACAAAACCAAATAAGGTAGAACAATTTTATTTATACTAAATAAAAGTACATATTATGCCATTTTTGATAATACTCTTATGGTCTTACTTTTTAAATAAAACATCCCTTAAATGGCTTCCTGCACTGTCGACACACTGTTTGAGTCTTTCCCTGAAGTTATTCATTACTCTTTGAGTCATTTCAGGTGGAATAGCTTCAACCTCTTGTGTAATTGCTTCTTTCAGGGCTCGCAAAGATTGTGGACGTTGTTCATAAACTTTTGCTTTTAAATAGCCCCAAAGAAAGAAATCACAGGGCGTTAAGTCCGGCGATCGTGGGGGCCAGACAATGTCTCCACGCAACGAGATCACATGTCCAGGAAACATTTCCGTCACCAATGGCAGTGACTGCCACGCTGTGTGGGCTGTAGCACCATCTTGCTGGAACCACACGTTCTCTATTTCACCAAAAAGCTCCCTTAGTTGCGGTTGGAGAAAGTCGCGGAGCATGGCACAATAGCGTTCACTGTTGACGGTTAAATTCCTGTCATTTTCTTCGAAAAAGTAAGGACCGATCACTCCGGAATTGTAAACAGCACACCATACTGTTACTTTAGGGCTATGAAGTGGTCGTTGATGAAGTTCTTGGGGATTGTGTTCACACCAGTACCTGCAATTTTGGCTGTTCACTGTTCCGGCAAGGTGAAAGTGTGCTTCATCAGAAAAAATCACAATATCGTTGGGACGAATGTTCCGAAGAAGGTCTTGGCACAAACTTACACGGACACCACAGTCTCGTTCACTCAGTTCCTGCGTAGTTACAATTTTGTAAGGATGCATTATAAGATCTCGATGCAAGATTCTTCTCACACTTCGATCAGATATCCGTAATGCTGCCGCATGCTTTTTAGCGGATCGCCGAGGAGATTGTTGAACTGAAGCTCTAACTGCATCAACATTTCCGGGGCCTGTTGCAGTCCGTGGTCGTCCAGGTGGTTTCCTTTTTAATGCGGAACCTGTCTCACGAAAGTTGGCAAACCAAGAATAAATTGTTTTCTTATCGGGAACAGGGTCCCGTCGTCCGAGCGCAAAGCGAACGCGAAAAGCACGTTGAGTATTAATAGGCGATTCGCCATTTTGAATAAAATCTTCCACTACGAAGGCACGATGTTCACCAGACCACACCATGGCGTACACTGAAAACGGCACGTAGGCAGGTACTTAACGACGCGCCCCCCACCACTCTGCTCCTTCTACTGTCCGCTGCACATTACTTTGTAGTCGGGGAGTTTTTTATGCCGGACCCTGTATTCTTTCGATATTGTAGTAAACATCACTTTTTCCCAAATACTTAACTAGTGAATTAGGTATAATTCCTCCAAATGAATCAAGAGCAAATGTTATATGTTAGTTTTATAATAACAAATCTAATGAGTTGAAACCTGAACAGAAGCATTTAAATTTACTGTTGCTCATTCTAAGTTTTTTGGTTCATTAGGTAATTCATAATCATAAAAACTCCACAAAAATATTTAATTTTTAATTGTTTAACCAATTCTTCTGTGTTAAAATTAGATAAAGGATTATTAAATTTTTAATTATTTCTTTTAAATTTTTATTACTCCTTTTCCTGTCTTTTCCATTACAAATTATGTCTTTTCCATTCTTCTAATTCTTTATCACCACTTTTCTTATTTATAACTGCATTTGCAATTTTGGGAGAATGCAACTTTAGATTTTGTTTGTATTTCATTTGTTAAGTATTTAATAACTCATTACTGAGTTTCAGTCTAAATTACTTTGGTTTAGTTTTACCACTTGGTAGCAAAGTATAATCTACTGAAAAGTTACTCATTAATATAGACTAAAAAAATAAAGAAATTTTTATTAACCCCATCCATTTCTTTCAACTTCTAAACCCATTCCTAATTTTCGTTTTCCATACATAATTCCTCTAACTGCAGCTGCAGTTGTTTTTTTCTCCTAATGAAGCACCTAGTTATTGAATTCTTTCTTTCTTAGCTAATGGAAGTTTTTCATCAGTTTCATGTCTTCTTTTTAATTCTTTATTATATCTGTAGGAAACATCAGGTTCTTAACATGCTTCATCTAGTGGATTAATTCCTTGTTCTCCTCTAGCAAATCTTTCTTCTAATTTGATTCCCAGGCCACAACATCAATAGCCTGGAAGATGCATTTCAAATGGTAATTTGTTAATTAAAGTATTAACTAAATCTTTTCCATGTTTTTCACTTTTCCAAAATGTACGTGGAAAAATATTCAAAAATCTAATCAAATATGGAATTCATTTGGATTTATTAATAATAAAATCACTAATTTTTTTAACTTGTGAGTTATTCCTACTTTTTCATTATGGTAATTTTTGTTTCCTGTTAAATCTTCACCATGAATTACTGTTAATCAATCAATTAAATCTCTAACATCATTCATCAAAATATATTCAACTGGTTTTTCTGAATACTCTTTTACTAAACCATCACTAATATTTTCTTCCTCACTTTGCAGTGAATCATCTAATTTTTTGGTTTAATGGTGCAAAAAAGTCACCAACTGTTTCATTTATCAAATATTTGTATTTATTTCTTCTACTCAATATTATTTTATTTGGATTATTATTAAAATATAATGTTCCCAAATGGTATAATAAATGTGCATAATTTGATAAGTCAGGACCTGTAAATAATGTATTCATATTTTCCATACTTATCTGTTTTTTAGTTAAGTGATTCTTTACTCCATCTGTACCCTCATATGTCCTATCACCAATAGTTGATTTTTCTTCATCAAACTTTACCAGTAACTTACCAACTAATTTAAATGTTCCAACATGTCATAATCCAAATACATTATCTTCAATATGATTGATAAATTATAACAATCTTTCGCTTACATTTATATTTTTATACATTTTTATTTTGACTTTCTTTCTTTTTCACAATTCTCTAAAAGTTATTTACTTCCAATTCATTGAATGTATGATCTCCTTTATCACTTTCATTGTTTAATTGTTGGAATATCATTAAATCCTTATAAATAGTGTTAATTATAAGGAACCATTTATTTTTCAATTTCTCTGTTTTCCTCACTTGCTTTTAACTCTTTTCTACTAATACTTCAATTTCGTGGTTAACGTTTTCTATTGTTTCAATGACTGATTTGCTCTTCTTTTTTAAATTTTTCATATTCTGTTCTTTGTTGTTTTTTCATTTCTTAAAGTCTTCTTTTAATAGTTCTTTAACGTTTTTTATTTCATTTGGCTTTTTAATAATCTCTAGATCACATTTTGCAAGCATTTATTATGGAAAAAAACCAAAATAATCATTTTTATTTTACATTTAATGTTTATATTTAACATTTGTGTTTAATCTTTACAGTCAATGGTTTTATATATTTTTATGTTCAACATATTTTATGTTTAACATTTTAAAAATATGTATATGAATATAAGTCTAACTTGCAGCTACACTTCAATTCTTCATAATTTTTTATATTCAACATTTCAAAAATTCCTAATCTTTTCGCTGTATTTACCTCCACTAATTTTCTGTGTCATATCTGTTATTATAAAATCAAATCTATCTTTATTTCAACATTTACTACATAATTCTTTAAATTTAACAAACTTTAAATCACCACCAACAATCTATGATAATTATAATTTAAATTTGTATCATCTTGGCTACAAAGGCTTTAAAAATTCTAATTACCTCTAATGATTGTTTTGGTGGTTTTGAACAAGTTTCATTTACATAAAAACAGTCAATCCGTTTATGTCTTCCCCTATTAAAATTTTCTCTAACTAGATCTTGATTTTCAAGAATGAAAACATCAATCACTGCAACTTAATTATCTTCACATTCATGCAATGAAATAATTTCATCATTTTTTCAATAAAACTAACAACTTGTAATTAATTTTATTCTAAATTTTTCATATGTATTTTACAAATTCTTGATATTTTGGTTGATGTAAACGTTTAGAATAAACATATAAATGAGGTTTTTTCAGTTTAACCATCCTGGTGCTAAAAGATAACTATAAAACATGAATGTTGTTTCTCCTCAACCACTTGATCCTACAATTGTACATCAAATGGAATTTGGTAAAAGTTTATGATGTTTGTTTTTTAATGTCTCTTGTGGAATTTTCATTTTTGGTTCCAAATCCATCATTTATATATATATATATATATATATATATATATATATAATTTTTACTAATATAAATGAGTAGATTATTTCATTCTCAAAAACCGATTAACTGTTCCAATAAGAGAAACTTATAAAAATATTTCATTAGTTGGTTTTTATTCAACTTTTTTAACTCAAAATTTTAAATGGAAAAATAATAACATTTACTGCGATGGAGAAACAATAGAAATTCCTATTGGTCAGTATAGTTTGAAAAATTTAGAAAACTTTATTCATTTGAATAGTCCAAATACTCATATTAAAACAGATAAAATTTTAAATAGACTTGTTATTGAAAATTATGAAAATTATACATGAATACAGAAGATTGTGTTGGTAAGGTTTAAGGATTAAAATCAAATTATTGAACATATTAAAATAGTTACTAAAGATATTCCTAAAATTATTCCATTTGAGTTAATTAATGTAAATTTTAATTTAGCTGACAGAATGTTTTTTTAAATATAATGATCATTTTCACAGAGATACTAATATTATTCCTTCATTTAAACCTAATTCTGAAATTGATAGACCAATTATTTATGATCCAAAGCATCCAATAAGAATTCCTATTCTTGATACAATTCAGTATTTACATACAACTATAACTGAAGAAACTGATAATTTAATTGACTTTAGTGGTTCTTATGTAACAGTTGTTTTAGAAATGTATTAATAAATTTTGTCCTTAATAAATCATGAACCAGATCAAACATCATCAATTTTACTCATTTCCTGTTAATATGAAAACAAAAAATAATTTAAATTTTCCTAACATCAAAACAGAATTTAACATTAATATTAGTAATGGTTGGATTTGCCCTAATTTTCTCAGCTTTATATGACTTTTGATGTTATTCACACAGATGGAACTTATTTTTCTGCGTATGATGGTAAATCAAATATTATACTAACTGATAAGTATGTTTTAAAATGATTCAGTGTGATTACAATTAAAAAAGGAAACAATATTTTATCAAGAATCGAACACCATTTCTTCTTCAGCTCTTATTTGTTTAACTTCTCTGGTTTTGAATGAATTAAGTATGGAAGGGTGTATTCTTAAAAATGAAACAATTAAAACCAATCAAAATGGAGTTCCTTATTGATTAGAATTATTTGGTGGATTTTTTTACAGATTATAAGGAAGTTATGCTTGAAGGTGATTTAACTGTAATTTCAACTTGTAGTTTGAGAAAAGGTCAAGAAGATTCTATTCTTCATTGGACTACAGAAAATTATAATTCTACTCTTCCAAAAGAAGTTAAAATTATTGTAAAAAGTATGGACATTCGTGTTCCTGTTGTTAAATATGAACTAGGATATTCACCTAAATTAGAAAAAGAAAGACTTACAAATCCAAAAATTCCAATTTCTTACTTGAAAAATTGACACATTCTCCAAATGTTTGGAAAACGTTTTAATTTTTCATTCCTTAAATTTTCCCATTTAAATATAAATGTCCATGTATGGTAGCAAAAAAATCTATTAACTGAACTTAACAATTATAGTAATGGTTGTTCAGAAGTGTTCACTAATCTATCAGAACTTATAAAACATAGATCTTATGACATTTCAAAAGCTGAAATTTTACCAGCTAAATTCGGAGACAAATTCTTAATTCTTTTAGATGATAAATATAAAATTACTCTTCCAGATCGAGATTCTGAAATACTTACAAATGATGATGTTAAATTACATAAAATTGTAGAGTTACAGTTTATTTATCATAGTAAAAAACAAATAACCATCGTTCGATTCATGTTATTAATTCTGAATGAATTTTAAAAATTTTGTATTTTTCTTTTAATTGAATTAAGATTTCCGTTACTATAATTTTCTAAGTTCTTAAATTTTTTAGGTTTGTTCGTCATTTATTTCGGACAAACTGTGAAGCCAGATTCTTGGTTTGCATTCTGGAATTTTTACTCTGAGATACTCTTTGAACTGGAAACGCCACTAATATACTACTCCTATGTGACCTAATTTTACTATCCACCGAAACAGTAGGTAAATATGTGGCAGTAGCTCATTTTTCAATAAATAATAAAAATTTCATTAAATCGACATTCTTTAACTAAAATGTAAGATACTGTAAACACAGATAAAACAACTAAATCTTCAAATCCAAAAAGTTTATTATTTATTTTAAAAAATTATTAATTTTAGAACATTACTGGAGTAAACTATGGTGAATCAACACCAATAACACTTAAGGGATAATATATGATTTCGCTTGTCTTTGTAAATAAGACCAGCTTCAGAGAGGTCTTTTGCTATACATACTGCTGCAAGATGCTGAAACAAATTCTGTCACATTAATTGACCACCACATATAAGGGTCGCAACTGTCATCGATTCGAACTGTCTTCACATAATAGTCAGTCTCGCTTGCAGCCTCGTTTTTTTATTGACCGTATCATTGACTAGTATGATTTTCAATTTTCACCTTTTTAAAGCAATCCCAAAACGTGTCCTAATCTTTGCAAGTCAGCTGACTCAGCCGGCCGTAGTGGCCAAGCGGTTCTAGGCGTTACAGACTGGAATCGCGCGACCGCTACTGTCGCAGGTTCGAATCCTGCTTCCCACATGGATGTGTGTGATGTCCTTAGGTTAGTTAGGCTTAAGTAGTTCTGAGTTCTAGGAGACAGATGACCTCAGAAGTTAAGTCCCATAGTGCTCAGAGCCATTTGAACCATTTTTTTCAGAAGACTGTCTCGTTTCTTTTACTTCTTTACTCCTACTGGTGGAAGATTCTTCACAAAATTCCAATAGAATTTTCTGTCGAGCTCTTTCAGCTTCAGAAACCCCCAAATTGTGTGTCTCGAATCTCGGCTCTAGAATGCTTGCAATCAAGCAATTTAGATCTTCATTTAAGGAACTGAATCAACTTCTTAACTAAGTTTTCAGCGTGACTCTCATGTGTCGTAAGTCAGAGATTCTTTATGCTAACTCAACCTTCTGCATTTTCTAGTTTCCTGCCATTTTATTTCAGGTCATGTATGTTGTGGCAGCAGTGCCGCCACAATAGCATTCTCGGGTTGAGAATCGGGACTTTACACTCCATTTCGCATTAGGTTATCAAACCTTTATTATGTGTGTGGTAACTCCTTGCACAGAGCTGTCATCGGTGCATGGTGGCGCGACTCCAGGGCGACTGGGACTCGTGTGTCCTTTGCAGCACTGCGGCCCAAGCAGACGACAGTTTGGCCCTGCCCAACTTTCTGGTAGCTGCAGTGCTGGTTCTTAGCAGGGTACAGCAGATTTCTCGGCCAGTCTGGTGACCATGAACTTTGCAACAGCAGAATAGGGAGCGCTTCCTGGCAAGTAAATTATTTAAATAAAGTTGCAGGTGTTCCTACTATACAGCAAACAGTTTGGAATTCAATTTAGGGGTGGTGACATGTGTGCACGTCTGAAAGGCACTTTCCCTCGCCAAGTGTTTGTTCAAATAAAGATGTTAGTAGACAGATCCAAACTCAAAGTTAGGAGAAGCAGTATTCAGTGAGCATACATTTCAGAGTGAATAGTAGCTTCGGGAAACATGTCAAACAGGACAACCTTTGTCCAGCAGACAGGTGTGGTCCTGCACAAACATACAGTCTCTCAGGAAATCTGATGCCATAGAGCTAGGACCAGTATTCCATGTCTTGGATTCTGACATCATAGAGTCATGTGCTATCGCCATCTTGGATTTCTCGCCAATTTACACGTATGGCAACAGCCCTACTCACACAGGAGTAGGGAAAAAGTCGGCCAAAATTTGAATTTTCAACCATTTTACACATAGGACAATTGGTCTTCGTCAGATGGGCTGGGTGAGGACGGACGGGGGAGGTGTGTGGAAATCCCCTGACGCCATCAGTGACGCCAGGGCACGTCTGTTCCAATTTTATTAACCTTTTGTTTGACCCTGGCTTCAATATCAACTCCAGATTTGTGAATCAGCGAGGGCATCATATCTCAAAATGTGGTTCATCACGTGGCTGTCAACAGGGTCTTAGCAAACAGCTCAAGTATCTAGATTGTGTACAGAGGTTGATGAGCTCCTACTATCTATTCGAAGTCTCCTTCTCATACTACTCGAATCATACAGTGCTCTGTCAGTTTAAAAATCGCTAGCATCCATTTCTGTTGTCTGACTGTCACTGAAACGTCTCTTCCGTAATCATCCATTGGTAATGAGGCCATTTGGGATCCATGCGAGGGACAGCTTTAAGTTATAGCTGGTGGAAGACATTAAGGTCCGAAGCCAGGGATGGAGCAGGGGAATCCCCTGGTTACAAAAACGTCCCAGATTACTTTTTGAATTGAATGGGTACAGGATGAATTACACTCCACATTATAATTTTAAAACTAAAAGTCAAAACAGCAGAGGCGTGGCCAGAGGGAATCGTTGTAAGACGCTTCTGCCATTTTCGCTCCCAGGGGATAGGAGCCAGACTCCCAGCTTAGTCTGCTTCTATGAAGTGTCGAAGGGCTAAAGAGCTCCCTAGCACTAACAAACAATAATTTTCTGCACGCACACGACATAATAATCCTAGTACAAACTCTGACAACTAAAACCTTAGAAATAAACGGATTCTACTCACAACATACATCAGCAACACAAGGACCAAGAGGACGGCCGAAACGAGGAATTTCCTGCTTCTTCAAGCCAAAAACGGGAAAATTACTAAGCACACACAAGGATCAAGACACGCTTGTGATGAATTTCGAAAACCTCTCCCTAATACGAGGCGTGTTTTTTAAGTAACGTCCGTTTTGTTGTAGACACTAGTAGTTCGCGCACATACCGCAATGAGCGCATGCGTCGTGTACCGGCATGCCTCGGGAACAACTGTGCTTCGTTTCAGCTCTACAGCTAACCTTTACGGTTCTGTTCTGTGCTTTCAAAATGTTTGACTATCAACTCACCCGCCGTGTATGAGGTTCGCTCAGTGATACGGTTTTTGTCAGCAAGGAACCTGTCTGCTGCAGAAATTCGCCAGCCGTGGTGGCCGTGATGTTCTAGGCACTTCAGTCCGGAACCGCGAGACTGCTACGGTCGCAGGTTCGAATGCTGCCTCGGGCATGGATGTGTGTGATGTCCTTAGGTTAGTTAGGTTTAAGTAGTTCTAAGTTCTAGGGGACTGATGACCTCAGATGTTAAGTCTCATGGTGCTCAGAGCCATTTGAACCATTTTTTTCAGAAATTCATCAACAGATTGGCGAAGTGTACGGTGATACTATTGTGAGTGAAAGCAAAGTGCACAAATGGGTACCAGAATTCAAAGATGGCCGTGACAACGTTCATGATGAGGACCGCTCCAGTCGCCCTTCTTTGATTAGAGACAGTTGGTGGCTTCAGTTGAAGCGAGGATTCGTGAGAACAGTTGCGTCACAATAACAGGTCTACCAACGAATTTCCTGGCGTGTCGAGACCAGTGCTTTACATCGTTGTTTCTGAACACCTAGAGTTCAGGAAATTGTGCTCCAGTTGGGTCCCGAAACTCCTAACAGGACCACAAAAACGAAAGATTTGAGTGTGCGATGAAGTTCTTGACTCGTTATTACGAAGAAGGTGACGGCTTCTTGAGTCAGTTCGTAACTGGAGACGAAATATGGGTTTCGCATATCACGTCCGAATCGAAGCAACAGAGCATGGAATGGAGACACACACACTCGTCTGTAAAGGTGAAGGCCAAACAAACTCTGTCCCAGCGCAAAACCATGGCGTCGCTGTTTTGGGATAGGTATGGTGTTTTGTTGGTCGACTTCATTCAACAAGGAACCACTATCAATGCAGAAGCATACTGCCGAACCCTGAGAAAGCTACGCAGAGCGATTCAAAACAGAAGACGCGGCATCCTGACAAAGGGAATTGTCCTTCTCCATGACAATGCAAGACCTCACACTGCAGGTCAGACCAGCGATTTATTGGACAGTTTTGGCTCGAAGTTTTAGACCACCCACCCTACAGTCCTGATCTTGCACCGAGCGATTACCATCTTTTCCTCCACCTCAAACAATACCTCAGTGGCAAGCGTTACATTGATGACGACGATGTGAAAACGGCAGTGAGCTCTTGGTTATCGGAGCAAGCGGCAAATTTTTATGAAGAGGGTATTTTAAAATTGGTTGAGAGGCATGACACAGTAAATGTTTCAACAAACTTGGCAACGATGTCGAAAAATAGAGTGAAGTATGTACTTTCTATAAATAAACTTACTAACTTGAAATAACCTTTCGTTGTATACTTATGTTCAAACGGACCTTGCTTAAAAAGGACGCCTCGTAGCTTCGTACATAGAACCACTAACGCCAATAGATGATATTAAAAAAATGAAATGATCGTATGGCATTTATTGGCCGGGATATCCCCTTCGGGGTTCGGCCACTGTATTGCAGGTGTTTTGAGTTGACGCCACTGCGGCGACTTGCTTGTCAATGATGATGAATAACACACGAACCCGCGCCCCCTTGCGTGGTAGGTAGCAAGGCTACCGCTGCACTACGGAAACGGACATAGAAGACACAGTAGCAGCCATTATGACCGCCTTAAGAACGTGACACCAGGACGAAACATCTTCGTAGCCAGAGATCTCAACTGCAGATTATATGTCATTAGTCACAGAATAAACGAGCTGCTAGACATGATGATAGAGGAAGGATCCACCCTGGTCAACAAGGAAGACGATCGAACATACTTCGCACACTCAGGATGTAGTACCATAGACTTAACGTTCTGCAAAGGACCCAGCATCACACTAAATAATTATAAAGTATTTTACTCAGCAGATGAAACACCTCTAAAGAAGCACTGCCCAATCGTGGCCAACTTTCGCTTCCCAAACGCGGGGAGCAGAGTAAAAGCTACAGCAACTAAAGCCACACAGGACCTAAATAGCCACGTACTAAGTCAAAAGACAGAAGAATGGAAAGAATTTGAGAATCACATAAAGGAAAACGACATTGAATCGCCCGTCATAGCCCTGGAGAAAACGAATCAGTCTGTCCTAATGTAAAATTCCAAAAGGAGAGCGCAGAAATGGTTCGACGAAGAATGTTATGGAAAAAGAAAGATCACCCTCCAGGCACTCCATACGGCAAAATCCAGCCAGAGCCCAGAGGATTTAAGATCCTACAGCCAAATCAGAAAAGAATACAAAAATCTTCTGAAGGCTAAACGAAAGGAATACACGGAACAGGAATCAATCAATATGGTGGAGGAAGCCAGAAAAGACCCATACTTAGCATTGAAGCCACGAAAAACCGTTATCTCTATTTGTCCACTGCTCTGAGTTTTTCGTGGAAGAACATTTCAGCAACATTCTCAACATAGGTAGAACCAACACAGCATATGAACCGGTCACTATGGAGACAGACCTAACGGAAACGAACCCCTTCACGAAGGAAGAGGTACACGAGATAATAATATCTCTAAAACACAATAAGACTCCAGACCCCGACAGAATATGTAATGAACACATCAAAGGTTCAACTAGCCTACTACTCCAACAAATAACAGATATATTAAACTTATGTCTACAAGAGGGCAACATACCAGAAATATGGAGGGCGTCAACAATTATGATGCTATTGAAGGGGAAAAGCAACCAAAAGGATCCGAACTCCTACAGGGGAATTGTCCTGTAAAAATGCACATTGAAGATACTAACGAGCGTTATCACAAAGCGAGTTTCTGAAGAACTGGACCAGAAGATCCCGGAGGAACAATTCGGATTCCGCAAAAGAATGAGCACGCTACACGCCATTAGCAACATGAAAGACGACATGGAGGACGCATTAAAACATCCCCAAGGAAAATTCCACTCAGTCTTCGTAGATCATACCAAGGTCTTCGATAAACTAAACAGGCGCATACTGATCTCAAAACTAGAATCAATAACAGGGAAAGATAAACTTACAACGTTGGTCAATAACATGCTGACGGCCAGCTTCTTTCAGCTCACAGAGGACTTACGCACGTCTAAAGTGATAACACAAACCAACGGCGTACTGCAGGGGGACCCACTAAGCCCTTTACATTTCAATATTGCCACATACACTCCTGGAAATGGAAAAAAGAACACATTGACACCGGTGTGTCAGACCCACCATACTTGCTCCGGACACTGCGAGAGGGCTGTACAAGCAATGATCACACGCACGGCACAGCGGACACACCAGGAACCGCGGTGTTGGCCGTCGAATGGCGCTAGCTGCGCAGCATTTGTGCACCGCCGCCGTCAGTGTCAGCCAGTTTGCCGTTGCATACGGAGCTCCATCGCAGTCTTTAACACTGGTAGCATGCCGCGACAGCGTGGACGTGAACCCTATGTGCAGTTGACGGACTTTGAGCGAGGGCGTATAGTGGGCATGCGGGAGGCCGGGTGGACGTACCGCCGAATTGCTCAACACGTGGGGCGTGAGGTCTCCACAGTACATCGATGTTGTCGCCAGTGGTCGGCGGAAGGTGCACGTGCCCGTCGACCTGGGACCGGACCGCAGCGACGCACGGATGCACGCTAAGACCGTAGGATCCTACGCAGTGCCGTAGGGGACCGCACCGCCACTTCCCAGCAAATTAGGGACACTGTTGCTCCTGGGGTATCGGCGAGGACCATTCGCAACCGTCTCCATGAAGCTGGGCTACGGTCCCGCACACCGTTAGGCCGTCTTCCGCTCACGCCCCAACATCGTGCAGCCCGCCTCCAGTGGTGTCGCGACAGGCGTGAATGGAGGGACGAATGGAGACGTGTCGTCTTCAGCGATGAGAGTCGCTTCTGCCTTGGTGCCAATGATGGTCGTATGCGTGTTTGGCGCCGTGCAGGTGAGCGCCACAATCAGGACTGCATACGACCGAGGCACACAGGGCCAACACCCGGCATCATGGTGTGGGGAGCGATCTCCTACACTGGCCGTACACCACTGGTGATCGTCGAGGGGACACTGAATAGTGCACGGTACATCCAAACCGTCATCGAACCCATCGTTCTACCATTCCTAGACCGGCAAGGGAACTTGCTGTTCCCACAGGACAATGCACGTCCGCATGTATCCCGTGCCACCCAACGTGTTCTAGAAGGTGTAAGTCAACTACCCTGGCCAGCAAGATCTCCGGATCTGTCCCCCATTGAGCATGTTTGGGACTGGATGAAGCGTCGTCTCACGCGGTCTGCACGTCCAGCACGAACGCTGGTCCAACTGAGGCGCCAGGTGGAAATGGCATGGCAAGCCGTTCCACAGGACTACATCCAGCATCTCTACGATCGTCTCCATGGGAGAATAGCAGCCTGAATTGCTGTGAAAGGTGGATATACACTGTACTAGTGCCGACATTGTGCATGCTCTGTTGCCTGTGTCTATGTGCCTGTGGTTCTGTCAGTGTGATCATGTGATGTATCTGACCCCAGGAATGTGTCAATAAAGTTTCCGCTTCCTGGGACAATGAATTCACGGTGTTCTTATTTCAATTTCCAGGAGTGTACGATGTTGTACAGATGATAAGACAAGAAATCTACTTACATGCGGACGACATGGTCATCGGCTCGAACTCCAGACTCAACCTGCAAAGAGCAACCAACCAACTCAGGACGTGACCGCAGGGGAACAAAATGGAAATGAAGACGGGAAAAACCGTAAAGATGACATTCCGCAACGCAGGTCGAGAAGCTGCGGAGGACAGAATATATCTTGGGACAGAACCTCTTATGACAGTCAATAACTTCAAATATCTGGGACTGACTCTGCAAACCACTGCCAGATCATTCCGAAAATCTCGAGCAGCAGCTGCCACAAAAGCCATGTTTGACATCAAGGCAATATTCAGACTGTCAGTGAAAACAGCCACGGCCTTGTTCGCTGCAAAAATATTTCCCATCGCAACCTATGGAATAGATCTCATTTGGGAAAAGTTGAGTCTAAAAGGCCTAAGGACTCTGGAAGCAGTTAAATCACGCTTCTTGATAGCCGCCCTAGGTGTTTCAAAACACACAAAGTCGAGGCTAGTATAGGAAATTGACGAGTAACCCTTTTTCATAGAGGACCTGCATATGAGGCTCCCATCCACCGACAACTCGAGTAAACTCCTACATGAAAGAGAGTATAAGAGAAGGGAAATTTGGCTGGACTTTTATACAACAGAAGCCATGACAAACAGATCCTGGACCAACACAAATGAAGAACTCCGACACCTGGTGAACACAATAGCAGTGCATGGATACCGCCAAAAAAAAAAAAAAAAAAAAAAAAAAAAAAAAAAAAAAAAAAAAAAAAAAAAAAAAAAAAAAAGCGAGAACAAGAGTTTCCTCGATCCCGACAGAAACTGTGTGTGAATTTTGCGACCAACCTTGAGACTGTTATCATGTGACCACAGTGGCAGATACAGAAAAACCTCAAGGAGGGGGGGCTAAAGATATCTTGAGCTACCTCTACTTTTACCGTAATAAAAAATAATCAAGTCAAATGCAAAGTTTAAGAAAGTTTTATTTAAACTGATTATACACACATACAAGACAATGCCATCTTATTATACAAAAAGGTTACAATTGTGGTTCTCTTCGTTAAATGATGAATTCTATGCACCTATTCTTCCTGGCAGATTGGTTAATTACATCGTCAATAGGACAATCAATGTCAGGGTGAGTGTTCAACATAACTAAGCCATTAAGTCGATCCTCCTACATTGTCGACCTCAGCCATGTCTTTGTACGCTGCAATGCTGCAAAACTTTTTTCTACTATAGCAACAGATGCAGTTAAACAAACAAATATTTTGTATAGCGTGTGGAAAGTAGGATAGTCAGATCTAAGACAAACTGACAATGCTTGCATAACAGGATCACCATCATTAAGGGCGTTTATGCTCGTTTGCTTGTATTGAAGAATCTCTCCCACTAGTCTCTTTTCAATCACAAAAGGTGATTCTCCTTCAAAGAGCGGTAGTTCCGTTAAGCACTGATTCAATTTATGTGCCAGATCATTACCATCATGTTTCAAAAGCTGTGAGGTTAAAATTATGTTGAATTTTAAATGACAAATATTTTTTTCAGCTAAACTTTCTCTCATGTCAGTCGTAACATGGTCCAGTGTTGGAATAAAAACAGTTCTTTTCCAATATGTCATAGTATCATCATTATGATCGCAGTTTTCCCTGTGTCTTTGTCTGCCTGTAAGACGAGGAACACTCATGTCCACGAATAGCTCTTCCATAACCGCCGTCGCCTATCGAACAATACGAGCAATGTGGCTATCAGAATTAGCTCTCGTGCCGTCGTACACCCTGAGCCTCGAATCTAATTTTGCTTTTGCTATCGCGACGTCCAAGCCAGTGTCATGTAAGGTTTTGCTGACTGGGTATGTTATGCTCATAATGTCACTCAGTGTAAACAGAGTGATAATAAACCCCGCCATGAAGCATGGACCTTGCCGTTGGTGGGAAGGCTTGCGTGCCTCAGCGATACAGATGGCCGTACCGTAGGCGCAACCACAACGGAGGGGTATCTGTTGAGAGGCCAGACAAACGTGTGGTTCCTGAAGAGGGGCAGCAGCCTTTCCACTAGTTGCAGGGGCAACAGTGTGGATGATTGACTGATCTGGCCTTGTAACACTAACCAAAACGGCCTTGCTGTGCTGCTACTGCGAACGGCTGAAAGCAAGGGGAAACTACAACCGTAGTTTTTCCCGAGGGAGAGCAGCTTTACTGTATGGTTAAATGACGATGGCGTCCTCTTGGGTAAAATATTCCTGAGGTAAAATAGCCCCCATTCGGATCGCCGGGCGGGGACTACTCAAGAGGACGTCGTTATCAGGAGAAAGAAAACTGGCGTTCTACGGATCGGAGCGTGAAATGTCAGATCCCTTAATCGAGCAGGTAGGTTAGAAAATTTAAAAAGGGATATGGATAGGTTAAAGTTAGATATAGTGGGAGTTAGTGAAGTTCGGTGGCAGGAGGAACAAGACTTTTGAGCAGGGGAATACAGGGTTATAAATACAAAATCAAATAGGGGTAATGCAGGAGTAGGTATAATAATGAATAAAAAAATAGGAGTGCGTGTAAGCTACTACAAACAGCATAGTGAACGCATTATTGTGGCCAAGATAGACACGAAGCCCACACCTACTACAGCAGTGAAGAAATGTATGATGAAATAAAAGAAATTATTTAGATAGTGAAGGGAGACGAAAATTTAATAGTCATGGGTGACTGGAATTCGGTAGTAGGAAAAGAGAGAGAAGGAAACGTAGTAGGTGAATATGGATTGGGGAGAAGAAATGAAAGAGGCAGCCGCCGGGTAGAATTTAGCACAGAGCACAACTTAATCATAGTTAACACTTGGTTCAAGAATCACAGAAGAAGGTTGTATACATGGAAGAACCCTGGAGATACTGACAAAAAAATGGTTCAAATGGCTCTGAGCACTATGCGACTTAACTTCTGAGGTCATCAGTCGCCTAGAACTTAGAACTAATTAAACCTAACTGACCTAAGGACATCACACACATCCATGCCCGAGGCAGGATTCGAACCTGCGACCGTAGCCGTCGCTCGGCTCCAGACTGTAGCGACTAGAAACGCACGGCCACTCCAGCAGGCAGATACTGACAGGTTTCAGATAGATTATATAATGGTAAGACAGAGATTTAGGAACCAGGTTTTAAATTGTAAGACATTTCCAGGGCAGATGTAGACTCTGACCACAATCTATTGGTTATGAACTGTAGATTAAAACTGAAGAAACTGCAAAAAGGTGGGAATTTAAGGAGATTGGACCTGGATAAACTGACTAAACCAGAGGTTGTACAGAGTTTCACGGATAGCATAAGGGAGCAATTGACAGGAATCGGGGAAAAAATACAGTAGAAGAAGAATGGGTAGCTTTGAGGGATGAAATAGTGAAGGCAGCAGAGGATAAAGTAGATAAAAAGACGAGGGCTACTAGAAATCCTTGGGTAACAGAAGAAATATTGAACTTAATTGATGAAAGGAGAAAATATAAAAATGCAGTAAATGAAGCAGGCCATAAGGAATACAAACGTCTCAAAAATGAGATCGACGAGAAGTGCAAAATGGCTCAACAGGGATGGCTAGAGGACAAATGTAAGGATGTAGAGGCTTATCTCACCAGGGGTAAGATAGATACTGTCTACAGGAAAATTAAAGAAACCTTTGGAAAAAAGAGAACCACTTGCATGAATATCAAGAGCTGTACCTACAGACTGGAAAATTGCGCAGGTCGCACCAGTGTTTAAGAAGGGTAGTAGGAGTAATCCATCTAACTACAGACCTACATCATTAACGTCGGTTTGCAGTAGGATTTTGGAGCATATAATGTATTCAAACATTATGAATCACCTCGAAGGGAACGATTTATTGATACGTAATCAGCATGGTTTCAGAAAACACCGTTCTTGTGCAACGCAGCTAGCTCTTTATTCGCACGAAGTAATGGCCGCTATCGACAGGGGATCTCAAGTTGATTCCGTATTTCTAGATTTCCGGAAAGCTTCTGACACCGTTCCTCACAAGCGACTTCTAATCAAGCTGCGGGCCTATGGGGTATCGTCTCAGTTGTGCGACTGGATTCGTGATTTCCTGTCAGGAAGGTCGCAGTTCGTAGTAATAGACGGCACATCATCGAGTAAAACTGAAGTGATATCAGGTGTTCCCCAGGGAAGCGTCCTGGGACCTCTGCTGTTCCTGATATATACAAATGACCTGGGTGACAATCTGAGCAGTTCTCTTAGGTTGTTCGCAGATGATGCTGTAATTTACCGTCTAGTAAGGTCATCAGAAGACCAGTATCAGTTGCAAAGCGATTTAGAAAAGATTGCTGTATGGTGTGGCAGGTGGCAGTTGACGCTAAATAACGAAAAGTGTGAGGTGATCCACATGAGTTCCAAAAGAAATCCGTTGGAATTAGATTACTTGATAAATAGTACAATTCTCAAGGCTGTCAATTCAACTAAGTACCTGGGTGTTAAAATTACGAACAACTTCAGTTGGAAAGACCACACAGATAATATTGTGGGAAAGGCGAGACAAAGGTTGCGTTTCATTGGCAGGACACTTAGAAGATGCAGCAAGTCCACTAAAGAGACAGCTTACACTACACTCGTTCGTCCTCTGTTAGAATATTGCTGCGCGGTGTGGGATCCTTACCAGGTGGGATTGACGGAGGACATCGAAAGGGTGCAAAAAAGGGCAGCTCGTTTTGTATTATCACGTAATAGGGGAGAGAGTGTGGCAGATATGATACGCGAGTTGGGATGGAAGTCATTAGAGCAAAGACGTTTTTCGTCGCGGCAAGATCTATTTACGAAATGTCAGTCACCAATTTTCTCTTCTGAATGCGAAAATATTTTGTTGAGCCCAACCTACATAGGTAGGAATGATCATCAAAATAAAATAAGAGAAATCAGAGCTCGAACAGAAAGGTTTAGGTGTTCGTTTTTCCCGCGCGCTGTTTGGGAGTGGAATGGTAGAGAGATAGTATGATTGTGGTTCGATCAACCCTCTGCCAAGTACTTAAATATGAATTGCAGAGTAGTCATGTAGATGCAGATGTAGATGGAAACCCAGTTCTAAACAAAGAAGGGAAAGCAGAGAGGTGGAATGAGTATATAGAGGGTCTATGTAAGGGCGATGTACTTGAGGACAATATTGTGGAAATGGAAGAGGATGTAGATGAAGATGAATTGGGAGATATGATACTGCGTGAAGAATTTGACAGAGCACTGAATGACCTGAGTCGAAACCGGGCCCCGGGAGTAGACAACATTCCATTAGAACTACTGACAGCCTTGGGAGAGCCAGTCCTGACAAAACTCTACCATCTGGTGAGCAAGATATATGAGACATACGAAATACCCTCAGACTTCAAGAAGAATATAATAATTCCAATCCCAAAGAAAGCAGGTGTTGACAGATGCGAAAATTACCGAACTATCAGTTTAATAAGTCACAGCTGCAAAATACTAACGCGAATTCATTACAGACGAATGGAAATACTAGTAGAAACCTACCTCGGGGAAGATCAGTTTGGATTCCGTAGAAATATTGGAACACATGAGGCAATACTGACCCTACGACTTATCTTAGAAGCTAGATTAAGGAAAGGCAAACCTACGTTTCCAGCATTAGTAGACTTAGAGAAAGCTTTTGACAATGTTGACTGGAATACTCTCTTTCAAATTCTGAAGGTGGCAGGGGTAAAATACAGGGAGGAAAGGCCATTTACAATTTGTACAGAAACCAGATGGCGGTTATAAGAGTCAAGGGACACGAAAGGGAAGCAGTGCTTGGGAAGGGAATGAGACAGGGTTGTAGCCTCTATCCAATGTTATTCAGTCTGTATATTGAGCAAGCAGTGAAGGAAACAAAAGAAAAATTTGGAGTAGGTATTAAAATCCATCGAGAATAAATAAAAACTTTGAGGTTCGCCGATGACATTGTAATTCTGTCAGAGACAGCACAGGACTTGGAAGAGCAGTTGAACGGAATGGATAGTGTCTTGAAAGAAGGATATAAGATGAACATCAACAAAAGCAAAACGAGGATAATGGAATGTAGTCGAATTAAGTCGGTTGATGCTGAGGACATTAGATTAGGAAACGAGACACTTAAAGTAGTACATGAGTTTTGCTATTTGGGGAGCAAAATAACTGATCATGGTCGAAGTAGAGAGGATGTAAAATGTAGACTGGCAATGGCAAGGAAAGCGTTTCTGAATAAGAGAAATTTGTTAACATCGAGTGTAGACTTAAGTGACAGGAAGTCGTTTCTAAAAGTATTTGTATGGAGTGTAGCCATGTATGAAAGTGAAACATGGACGATAAATAGTTTGGAGAAGAAGAGAATAGAAGCTTTTGAAATGTGGTGCTACAGAAGAATGCTGAAGATTAGATGGGTAGATCACATAACTAATGAGGAGGTATTGAATAGGACTGGGGAGAAGAGAAGTTTGTGTCACAACTTGACTAGAAGAAGGGATCGGTTGGTAGGACGTGTTCTGAGGCATCAAGGGATCACCAATTTAGTGTTGGAGGGCAGCGTGGAGGGTAAAAATCGTAGAGGGAGACCAAGAGATGAATACACTAAGCAGATTCAGAAGGATGTAGGTTGCAGTAGGCACTCGGAGATGAAGAAGCTTGCTCAGGATAGAGTAGCATGGAGAGCTGCATCAAGCCGGTCTCAGGACTGAAGACCACAACAACAATAAACTCGATATTAGAGACAGCTCGAAGGAGGATATTGGCTTTGGGAGCTGTTGTTCAATCCCTCCAACACTGTATTTCTTTAAGAACTTTTCAGACTGTTCCGAGATCAGCTGCGAATTGAATAACAGCATCATGTCTCTCAACCCGTCTCGTTTGACAATGTGACTGTAGCGAGTGTTTTAGGTTACTCTTCAATGTTGCGAACCGCTTGCTAGACGCTGTAAAGAACGGCAGTACTTCTTTAATTGTACCAAGTGAGTTTCTCACACTTGCAACTCTGCAACTACGAGAGACAGCGAGGTTGAGCTGATGACTTCCAGACGGTGCTACTGGCGCGTTGATAGCTTTCTTTTTTATTGTACCCACAGCCCCTTTCAGTTCTGACATATTAACTGAGCAACCATCACAGCCTATACCCACACAGTTCTCCAGTGACAGAGAAAGGCTTTCCATTCTCCTTAGAATCGTAGTACATAATACTTCACCAGTAGCGCTACGCTCTTCATCTGGACTCTCTTTAGGTTCATCGTTAATGTTTCCACTACAATCATTGTCTTTATGGATGTCAACGAAACGCAAAAACCTTTCGTGTAATTAGCCGTCATCATCAACATATCTTGTAGCTAAACTCCGTTGGGCGATGTGCACTATGTCCATAGTCTCATCGCAGATTATGCTGTAATAAGAGAATCTTTGATTTCCTTCAGTATTCTCTAAAATCACTGTTTCACAGCATGAAATCAGTTCGTTACACGTTGTGTTACTTATGTAATTGGCGTTCGCTTTAGTGGTCTCAAGGTCATGTTTTAGTTGCAAGTCTCCAGCATCAATTCTAAGTCTTAGAAGAGCTCTAAAGTTTCCCTCGTTACTCACTATACTCTCACGATCATTTTCGTTTTCTAATACACTCCCATCATCTCTATGCCCCTGCAGCAGAATATTTTGCTTTCCATGATATATGATTGCTTTTATTATAGGTACAAGATAAGATGGTCTCTGCTTTCCCTAATGCTTTCCATTCTCTGTCTTGACAATTGTCTCGTGTCGCCAAAAATAATTTTGCATCTGTTGACACTTCAACGTGGTACTTGAGCTGAGAGTGAGTATCAAGGTCACCATCTATACCAGTAAGTTTGACAAACTTTGTTAGTAGTTCCGTCACAGGTTTCTTGGCGATAATGGGTTTCTTTCCTCCAACCCAAAAAATTGAGCAGTTGATACAAGGAAGTCCCCTTTTAACTTCTGAGAACACCAGCCATGGATACTGTTCAAAGTGATTGTCGTGCTCTTGTCTGTCTTCAATCTGTCCCCTCTTGTTGTGCTCGGAAGTAGGAAAGATGTAACCTTTCTCAGGTTTCCTTGGAGCTGTGAGAAGCTTGTGTTTTGTATCATCACTAACATTTCCTGACGTTAATATATCCAAACACACATTTCAAAAAAAAAGTTTTGCATGAACTCGGTTCCTCCGGGACCTGTACAGAAAATTGGAATAGAGACCAACATAAACATCATTTCCGCCCTTTTTATTGCTCACGAAAACCACAAATTGCATGTTGTACCACCATACAGCCAGACCTTCAGAGGTGGTGGCCCAGTTTGCTGTACACACCAGTACCTCCAATACCCAGTAGCACGTCCTCTTGCATTGATGCATACCTGTATTCGTCGGGGAATACTATCCAAAAGTTCATCAAGGCACTGACGGTCCAGATTGAACCACTCCTCAACAGCGATTCGGCGTATATCCCTTAGACTGGTTGGTGGGTCACGTCGTCCATAAACAGCCCTTTTGAATCAATCCCAGGCATGTTTGATAGGGTTCATGTCTGGAGAACATGCTGGCCACTCTAGTCGAGCGGTGTCGTTATCCTGAAGGAAGTCATTCACAAGATGTGCACAATGGGGCCGCGAATTGTCGTCCACGGAGACGAATGCCTCGCCGGTATGCTGCCGATACGGTCCTCAGTCGGAGGATGGCATTCAAGTATCGTACAGCCGTTACGGCACCTTCCATGACCACCAGCGGCGCACGTCAGCCCCACATAATGCCACCCCAAAACAATAGGGAACCTCCACCTTGCTGTACTCGCTGGACAGTGTGTCTAAGGCGTTCAGCCCGACTGGGTTGCCTCCAAACATGTCTCTGATGATTGTCTGGTTGAAGGTATGGAACAATCATAAGTGAAGAGAACGCGATGCCAATCCTGAGCGGTCCATTCGCCATGTTGTCGGGCCCATCTGTACCGCTCTGCATGGTGTCGTGATTGTAAAAGTGGACCCCGCCATGGACATCGGGAGTGAAGTTGTGCATCATGCAGCCCATTGCGCACAGTTTGAGCCGTAACACGACGTTCTGTGGGTGCACAAAAAGCGTTATTCAACACGGTGGCGTTGCTGTCTGGTAGCAATATTTTTACTGAGAAATTATTATGAATTTCCGTACTATTATTAATATTTCACAATCAACTTATCACTTTCATTTTTCACTAATCAGAGTCTATCATGAGCATCTTCTTACACAAAAGAAGCATCTGTCATTAATGAGATACAAATCGGGATAGGGGGGCAGCACAGCACTTGATGGAGGATAACATGTGAACAACTTTTCATATCAGCTTTGGCATGTGTGAGCAATAAATTACAAATCTCATTCTCTAAAAATTTCCAACTTCTACTAATGTGTGTTTATACATTGGTGATTAAATTACATGACTGCGTATTATATTCTGTTCATGTAAAGTACAAGTTCAAATTGAAAAAAATCAACGATACATCTGATGTCCTCCCATCAAACAGGTTTATCTGTGTGTAATGTAACTTGCGTAAGTTGCATAATGAAATAAAAATAATGTGAAGTAATTATGTATATGTAGCGTAAATCAATAATATAAGATAATAAAATGACATCTATTCCTCTCATGATAGTCTGATTTGGAAAAAAATTAAGTAGTGTAACAAGCATCACCGCGTACGTATAGTGCACAATTAAAATAAAGCAATGAAATGTACTCTGCATCTGCAGGCTTAAAGACAGCCATTTACAAACAGCTCCCCTCATACACATACATCTATACTCATAAACTCAGTTTAAAATGAAGTATAAGGAGCATAAGCATGTCATCATCAGCTATAAATTACATTGACTAATCTTCACACTTGCACTTGGCTAAACTAGGACTTTTTACTCATTCATTCTTCATCCTGAATGAAAACTAGCTTCCTATTCGGCGAATAGTCGGTATTTATAACGCTACGTATCGAAGGTTCTCTGTAAAAGAAAACAGTAGAGTATTAGC
This sequence comes from Schistocerca americana, assembly GCF_021461395.2. Lineage (NCBI taxonomy): Eukaryota > Metazoa > Arthropoda > Insecta > Orthoptera > Acrididae > Schistocerca > Schistocerca americana. The sequence goes on from NC_060130.1 coordinate 772,129,441, forward strand.
GACTTTTCCCGAACAGGTGCCAGACAGAATAACGTATCGAGATCACTAGAATGGCTGCGACTTTTGTCGCAGGTATATGTTAGTTACCTATGTGCCAGATAAAAACGCATAGAATACGATGACGCGGACGCGCGTGCTACATAGGAAAGTACAACTACTAGATTACTCGATTTAGTCGAGTCGACTGACGAAAGAAACGAACCAACAACGTGCGGGCTGACTGGCGAAGGCACTACGGTTGGCAATGCGGTCGACTCCGCAAGAGAGGGGTGGTGGTGGGGGGGGGGGGGGAGAGGGGGGGAAAGAGGGGGGGGACAGCGCCCCCCCCCCCATACGTACCCGCCTTGTGTGACCAGCGGTAAAAAACGAGTGTAATCACTGGTAGAACTGTGTAAATAATAAACAATTTGAACACTGAAGTGTGACAAACAAGACGTTATACCGTAAAGATATGTAACTTATGCACAACTTGTGCGCATTCATTCTGATAATAATCATAAGAAAACTAAATTTTACCAAATTTTAAATAACAACCCAGGCTTTATTAGAGTTTACACCGATGGGTCTAAGCAGGGGTACTTTCTCGGCTGCTCCCTGAATGTAACCTTAGGATAGGTCTTACAGAGCAGTTTTCTGCTCACTTTGAGAAATTGTTAGCTATTTTGAGGACACTGGAGCAGATGACGCATCTACTCTGATTCTCAAAGCGCCCTTCTTGCTGTTTATCAGAGGTACCCAGCGGACAGGACAGTGCAAGAAGTCATGGACGCTATCCTTCTCTTGCACAATTAGGAAAAGGAAATAACTTTATTCTGGGCTCCACAGCACATAGGAACCCAGGGAAATAAACTCGCTGCTCCCTACCACCCCATGTTCGCTGTTCAGTTCCTCTGTAGGCTGTTACCACACACATGGCTCTGAAGGCCATGCGTTGGTGGAAAGCTCAGTGGCTGGAAGTGAGGTATAAGAATCTGCGGTCAGTAAAACCAGTGCAGCCGCGGCTTGTCTCCTTTCGCCTATGACAAGCCGAAGAAGCAGCCTTCAGAAATCTCAGGGTGAGATACTGCCCATTGACGCAGGATTTTATTCTACTTCGCGAGGAGACACAAGTGTCAACAATGTGGAATACGTGTGTCAGTACGGCATATTTTCTTTTATACGACCACCTGAGGGCATACCTGGGACTCCAACAGGACCTGCCCTCTATTTTAACCAATAATGAGGAGAGTGTGGTTTTACATTTCAACGTTTTGTGCGATGTCTGAATTCTGTCCCAAAATATTAGGCACGAGATTTTAATGTGTCGCAGAGTGGTTTGGTCGCCTATTATTTCTACTTAGTCACCCACCCACAATGATGTGGGTGCTTTTCAATGTGCCTGAACCGGTATTTTATCGTTGATCTTACCTAACTACTCTGATGTGTTTTACCTGCATTTTATGGCTGGTCTTTCATGAATCTCAAAATGTTTGTGTTGTATTTTAAATTATTGTTTGTTCGTACAACTTGGTTTTAGAATTTATTTTTAAATAGATTGTCACCACCCTCGTCTCTCTTTCATGCATGGGTGCTGGTGAACTCTTTCCTAAAATACTAATACTACTACTACTAATAATAATAATAACAATAACAACAATCCATTCCATACAAACTCTTTGTTGTAAGTGTGAAACGATGGATCCGTGTCACGTTGCCCACAATACCATGGCTTAGGAAACAGCTTTCCACAGTATAACGCACAAGGAAGTACAGAGACACCATAAACCTTGAGTCTTTGTGGGCAGGTGACAGTGACTGCAGAACCCGGCGTAAGCACAATTTCCGATACCGCAAACGATATCAGACAGTGGAATGAGCGATGCCTATTGACATACGTTTCTGTAGAGCCATACCTCTGATTGTTGTGAATCAGACCGTCGATTGCAAAGACATTGTCGTCTGACGTCGTTGCCAATGGCCTTCCTACCCGATCAGCATCACCCACGTCTGTGCAATGTTGGGCAAATTGTTGGCACCATTTCATTACAGCTGGAGGCAATGTTGCCTTTGATCCATACATCGCAAGAATTTCACGATTAATCTGTGCCCAATCGTATTGTCTGGCGTACCTAAACTTTGGAGTGCATTTCGAGCTGCTGTGCCATTTTATTCGCACACTGTGATGCACCTGTTATCCATACCGCAGCAGAACTGACTCTGAGGAAACCCAGAACATGTACTCTTTTTCAGACAAAGCGCCACTCGTGTTGCACATTCGTTTTAACTGAGGACGACATGTGTAATTTATTTTCTCAAGTCCCTACGTAGCTAGTCTCACAGCATACCATGACCAGATGTTTTCAATGGGGAAAGAGCAGGAGAATATACTGGCCAGGAAAACAGTCGAATGTCCTCTTTATCTAGGTCGGTTGGGAAAGCGCAGGCATCATGTTTTGCGTTACCTTCTTGAGTGATTGTGTCATGGAGGGCTCAAAGATACTGATAATCGGTTGTGCGAAGGAGGGGTGCTAGTGTTGTGTACCCAATGACACTCTATCCCATCACATCTGGTGCTAGGGCCATATGATGGTGTCAAATACAATATGGCAACGTTCGTCCTCCTCGGAGCCTCCACACGTGGATAAGCACATTATGATGCTGTACGTGGAAACAGAACTTGTCTTTCGAACAGTCAAACTGATGAGACTTGGTGGCACGACTGTCCAGTCTTGTCATTGGGTGCACCACTATCGGGGCACGTTGGTGCCCCGTCAAGAAAGCTGCAACTAAGATCGCCATACTGGCAGTCCTTTGTGCTTCAGATGCCATCGCACCGTCGCTGAGAATAGTTGCCTTGCAGCAAACACGCACATTTCCTAAATAACGGTACGTGACAGAGCCGCATGAGCCTACACGACCTAACAAACAATGTCTGCCCTCTTGGAGGCTAGTAGAGTGGGGCTGTTGAAATCCATCGTGATTATGAGCATGAGTTAAACACTCACTAGCCATAACATTAAGACTACTGCCCACCTGGTGGCGTTGCAGGCACGTAACATGACAAGGAAAGCGTACTGGAGTTGAATGGGGAACTAGACAGGGAAGAGCTACACAAACATCTCTAGCCCTTATGCAAGCGGTTATTCGACTTGGCATTGATTGACAGAGTTCTTGAATGTCCTGCTGAGGGATATCGTGCCAAATTCTGTTCAACTGGCACGTTAGATCGACAAAACCCCGAGCTGGTTGGAGGGACCTGCACGTAATGCTACAAACGTTCTCAATTGGTGAGAGATGTGGTGAACTTACTGGCCAAGGTGGGGGTTTGGCAAGCACCAAGACAAGCACTAGAATCTCTCGCACTGTGTGGGCGGACATTATCTTACTGAAATGTAAGCCTAGGCTAGCTGCCCATGAAGGGCAACAAAACGGGGCTTAGAATATCGTCGACATGCCACTGTGCTGTAAGGATGCCGCGGATGACAACCGAAGAGCTTCTGCTACGAAAAGAAATGGCATCCGAGACCATTATTCCTGATTGTAGGGGCGAATGGTGGGCGACTGTCAGGCCGGTATCCCATCGCTGTCCAGGGCGTCTCCAGACATGTCTTCACTGAAGACAGTTCTACTTCAGTCAACGACATTCCAGGCCGAAGACGACTCTCGAGACACCCTGAATGGCGATGGGATACCAACGTGACTGTCGCCCACCGCAATGGCCTGAACAACCAAGTGTGGTACTCTCGTATGCCATTTCATTTTATAGTAGGACCCTTTTGGTTGTCATCCACGGCACCGTTACGGTACAGCGGTACGTTGAAAATATTCTACGCCCTATTTGCTGCCTTTCATATCAAACCATACTGGAATTACATTTCACCAAGATAATACCTGTGCACACACAGTGAGAGTTTCTAGTACTCGTCTTCATGCTTGCCAAATCCTACCTTGGGCAGCCAGATCGCTGGGTCTCTCCCCATTTGATTACATTCGGAGCGTTATGGGCGGGTCCCTCTAACCAGCTCGGGATTTTGACGATCTAACGTGCCAGTTGTACATAATTTGGTACAATATCCCTCAGATTTCAAGAAGAATCCCAAAGAGAGCAAGTGTTGACATGTGTGAAAATTACCGAACTATTACTTTAATAAGTCATGGCTGCAAAATACTAACACGAATTCTTTACAGACGAATGAAAAAACTGGTAGAAGCCGAACTCGGGGAAGATCAGTTTGGATTCTGTAGAAATGTTGGAACACGTGAGGCAATACTGACCTGACGACTTATCTTAGAAGATAGATTATGGAAAGGCAAACACGTTTCTAGCATTTGTAGACTTAGAGAAAGCTTTTGACAATGTTGACTGGAATACTCTCATTCAAATTCTGAATTTAGCAGGGGTCAAATACAGGGAGCGAAAGGCTATTTACAATTTGTACAGAAACCAGATGGAAGTTACATGATTCAAGGGGCATGAAAGGGAAGCAGTGGTTGGGAAGGGAGTGAGACAGGGTTGTAGCCTATCCCTAATGTGATTCAATCTATATACATGTTACACCATATCGACGGTTGTGTCTAGATACAATGTCATCCAGTTGAACAGCTGTTTGAAACACACACCACATTACAAATGCAGGGAGGTGGGGCAGTATTAAGTTATGGAGAACATTTATCTGGCTTTCCACACAGCCTGCAGTAGTAATTGTAGGCACCATGAGAGCTGTGGACTATGTGGATTGTCCAGTACGTCTACAAGGAATAGTGTCCCATTTGCAGTCATGTAACACAACATAAGACCAGTGGTCGTAAAGATATTCTTGCCGATGGAGACTGGACAAGTGAATCATGACTTTTTAATGACAATTGGTATCAAACTCAAAAGGAATTAGCACTGTCATTGACTGAAGATTCACCTTGCCCAATTTCCACACGAACACAATGAAGGGTACTGCAGATAATGGCCATTTTTAATTGGATACCTCGCAAAAAGCCACTTCTAACAATGGTACATAAAGCTGAAAGTCTTTATTGAGCAAATCAACACAAACTGGACAGCAGCTGACTGGAGGTGTGTAATCAGACAAGTTGTGATTTTACCTTGTCTCAGATGATAAGATATGTAGTGTACGAAATCAGCCCAATGAGGTGCGTAATTCCCAAAGTGTGGCTGGTGTAGTTACGGCTGAAGGTGATTCTGTCATGTTTTGGGGGTGTTTATTATACAATGACTTGGCCCAACACATTCAGATTACAGTAAATATAACTTGCGTGATTATTTCAACATTTTCATTGGTTATCTGATGCCCCATTTTAAGCACCTTAATGACGAGTATGCCATTGACTTCCAAGATGAGAACACCCAAGTTCATAGGACCGCACACATACCTACCTGGTTTGACAAATACTTGGGAAACCTATCCCATCTTCACTGGTCCGGTAAATCACTTGATACCCGGGTGTCCGAAGCTAAACCAACAAACCGTTATTTCTCCATCCTGTGTCTAATTCACGCTATAATCATACTAACTGTCCACCAGATGTCCTAACGGTCGTGTCCTGCACAGAAGGTGGCATTCTGGTCAACGGATATCCATACCAACGATGACGTCAAGCACTTATGAAACTAGATAGTGTTTGCCAGGTAGCCCCACATACAGATGTCACAGACAGTGCAGTATGGCACAGAGAAGATGCCTACTAGACTCGCTGTGGTGGAGTGCCATAGAAAGAAAGGAAGCAAGACAGTCGCAAAATGATGTAGCCCACTGGCTTAATGTGAATCGTTCTGTTGTTTCTCGGGCGTGGCAACAGTTTATGGAGACCGAAACTCTATTCTAAAGACCAGGGCAGAGCCGTCCACGTGAGACTTCAGAAGAGAGGACCGTTATTTGGCAGAAATTGCGCTACATGAACGCTTTAGTATTGCACAGCAACTGGCATGTGAGCTCATAGCATGCACTGGACGTGTTGTATCGAAGCAAACGGTGTGCAGGAGGTTTCAGCAGAGTGACCTTCATCGTCAGAGACATACTGTATGTTTACCTCTGACGCTTCTTCACAGAATCAAACGTCTAGAGTGGACTGGAGAGTAATTCTCGATAGATTCCCATCTGGAGAGAACAAGGAACATGATTTTGGGATCCAAAAATTATGGGAAGAGATTGAGGAGGATCCCTAATGGTGAGGGCAGAGATTATGTTTACCAAACGAACCCCTCTTCATGAAATTCTACAGGTGAATCAGCAAGGTTTAACTGCTGTCAGGTATCGTGACGAGATCTTGGGACCTCGTTTATGGTTGTTGCGAGGTACTGTGGGCCCAGACATTATATTGATGGACGATAATGTTTGACCTCATAGAGTGGTTGATGTTTTGTTGGAAATGGAAGACATCTCACACGTGCTGTGGCCTGCTCACTCTTCTGATTTGAATCCCACAGAGCATGTCTGAGAGGCACTAGGGAGACAGCTTGCTTCACGTCAGCATCCACTAACCACTCTCCAAGATTGCGAGCAGAATGGGCGTTACTGTCTCACCATGAGGCTGATGACGTCATTCACTACATACCCTGTCGTTGTCAGGCTTGTACAGCTGCCAGAGATCGTCACACCCAATACTGAGCATATTAACCAGTTGCTAGAATGTACGTGCAAACCAGTTAAGTTGGAAAAAACGAAGAACATTTTTGTCTATCATTATGCATGTTGTAGTTGTTTGCATTCTGTATTCATTACATTATTTCTGCTTTACTGTCACCTTTTTATACTGTTTTGTGGCAAAGTAAAAGCAACCTTGCAAAATTTCCCTTTGTTGTTTTAATTTTGGACTCCACTGTATTAATCCCATAACAAAATTTTTCATTCTATTTGGAACAGAGGATCTATCATAGCAGTCAACACAACCACAATTTGGTATCTATAGGATCTAGTCATCAATGAGTGGCTTCAGCTAGATCTTGTATATGTGAAGGAACTTCTGAACCCTTAGTTCTAATCAATTTGGAGCCATTACATCTCCTTGGAGTGACTAATTTTTTGTCTGGTACCAGTATGCTTATTTTTGGCGTTAAAGTATGGGTTCACACACACACACACACACACACACACACACACACACACAAAATAATATAACATGCGGACACAACAATCACAAACAAACACAAATAATTTTTGTCCACTGCAAGTGCTTTGTGAAGGGTATCTCTGGATTCAAGTTAACTAAAGTGAAACAGAAAAAGTATTAGAGAAATAAATTTCAGAATAAATACTGCTACTGAAATGAACTCAAAAACTTTTGCTTTAGGAAGTAATTCTTGAAGGTTTTCTTCAATAGTGATTATTTCAATTGCTGAGTAAGTTGTAACCAGTTGCCTGCAATGCAAGCAGGGTAGTTATTGATAAAATCATTAAAATTACTCTACTGAATGTAATATATGTGCAATGATTCATTGGAGGAAATCTTATATCAGATACAAGATATCTAAAAGCTACAGTCCCTCCCTGTAAGCTGTCATTAAGTTATGCAGAAAGTTAACATTAACATTTGCAATACGTTTTTATACTTCCTGTTTTGTATGTGTTGATTTTCAAAACATTGCTGGCATACATGTTTTTGATATATTTCAAAGAAATATCAACGGCTGGTATTGCAGATCCATTATGTTTCCAGATGGTAGAGTGGCTTCTCTTCAAAGTTTTAAGAAATATTTCAGCTACATAAATGTCTGGTATGTTATGGAAATGATTTATCTTTGAGCATAAATGAGATAAAAAGGTCCAAATATTTTTGGGAAATTTGTTTTCACATGGGCAAAAATATATTTAATGTTAAACCAGAGATCATAAAAGTAAGGCTACATTAGATTCTGGGGGAGAAATGCTACCATTTAGTATAAGAATTTTTAGAGGATATCATGATAATTTGAGCTAGGGTAATTCAGTGTTAGGTTTTTAGATACTATTTTTTTAATTGTTATTATTATTATCTCTGCCTTTTTGTATATAAAAAAATTGTATTGTTATTATGATGCTGTATGTAAGCATCAGTGAAATGCCCCGCTTATTCACAGGACGGGACAGATAGTATAAATTGTGGAAAGGGGCCAAAATAAGGGGCTGTCAGTTACACTCGAACATACAACTTTATTATTTGATCAACACTACAAGAGCCTAAAAAAATTTTTTTTTTTTAACACACAGCTTTAATCTTTTGGACTTAATTACTGGCTGAAAGCAACTTTAATTTAAAAACAGCTAAAGGCCGATAACTTAAAATGCAAGCATAATCAGAAATTTAAAAGGCAACCTTTATCTTAAAACAGTTCCTTTGTTAGGCTGAAGTAAACAAATTAAATTCAGATTGGCTGAAGGCCTAACACTTAAAACGTCATGACATTTACTATTTTTAAATATCAGATGTAACAGATGATCAAAATGGTATTTCTGCTCATTCAAAAAGCCTGTCAAATATATACATATTATGAAGTGCAACTGAACAATTACAGCATATACAGATAACTGGCAGTCTACTTCTCCCACTGCCAAAAGGAAACCTCAGGAAGGGGACACCCTATCAGAATATAGGAAAACCTTTGTATTTGTTGCAGTATTCTTCAACTATCAAAATTATGACAATTAATACGATAACAGTAAAAGTCAACAATAAAATCAATACTTTTAAAATGTTTACCAAGAGTCAAGTACTTAAAATGACTGAACAATAAAACACAAGAGCACCACATATGACACATGTCACGAGGTTATGTGCTCCGATGGCACATAAAAATCATTCAATGTGAACCATGATGTTAGTATTAAAAGAAAAGAAAATAATATGACATTAATAATACAAATCTTAAATTAAAAGTTAAAAGCAACATTCATAATACAACAAGAAGCAAACCAAGAGGAGATCGTATGAGCACATATATGCCACAACCAGTAGAGCCACAAATTGCTAGTCAGCACAACACTAAAAATAACTAAGGCTACATAATAGTACATAACCTTCAAAAGTGTATACTGTGGATATAAAATACAAAAGAAGACCTAACTAAGTGCAAAATTAAATTCAGTATTCTTTATTAGATATTATAATGCATACATCAAAACACAAATCAAATAAAAATATGCAGTGAAGTGCAGTTATATATCATCTGCTATGTGATATCATTATGAAACACATACAAACATGATTAAAATGTTCTTTCACACTGAACAGAGACATCTCACTAACAACAAAATCAACTGTTACAAACCCAGTGACAAATGCAGAGAGAATCAGCTTTCAGCCTCTCAGGGCAAGTAAACCATGAGCCACTGTGGCTTATTCCTTATCTTTCTTTATTTGTTGTTTGTTAATCCCATATACCTTCTCATCCATCTCCTTAGCTATGCTGTTAGCATGCCTGACTGCCATGTAGTGGACCTGGGTTTGATTTCTAGCTGCATCGTGGACTGAGTGTTGTGTTGTCCTCATAATCATTTCATCATCATTGACACTCAAGTAACACAATTTGGCATCACTGAAAGGACTTGCAACTCAGCTATGAACTTCTCCAGGTGGAGAATCCCAGCAGTCAATGCCATATGATCATTCGTTTTATACACCTACCCAGCAAGCCACAAAAAAGTATATATAAAAACACTATTAGCACTTTTTAAGAGCAGAACAGCTTTAATGAATATGAAGACAAAGAACTGTTGTTTCTATCTGATCAGCTAAACCAAAGATAGATAGGTTCATGTCAGAGCCAGGAGCAATCATACCTGGATACCATAGTATTCACCAGACATGTATTGTAACTGGGTAACCTCTTTTGATGCTAGTCAGTTGTCAGGATGAGTATTACTGCAAAGGGCATTTGATTCTAAAGCATTATGTCAGGGTGAAAAACACTAAATAAATTACTTTTTCTCTCTTAACAACATGTGGGCAGGATGGGTTCTTCCTTGGCTCGGGTATGAAGTAGAATGAAACAACATTTTTACATGAGATAACTTTTATTGAAAGATTTGTACAATGGTTTCCTTACTGGATTGTTCTGGCTGGGAGAGCAGCAGCTGTGTCATTTGCGAAGCCTTCTGCTCCGTGAGTGACGGTGTCTGATTATGCCTGGCGGTGTGTATCTCGTGTCGCTGTTTCGCCCAGTTGACTGGAGATGCGCATCGTGAGGTGGCCCGTTTTATTATTGAGAACAAAGCCATGAATCGGATGGTGATACCTTGGATGTGGCGTCCCAGTGTTTCTCTTCTCTATGCGGCCGCGTATGTCAGTGTTGTGCATCGGCCAGCGGAGTGGTGCAGCGGGGGAAGGCCAGTGTCCCAGACTCGAACAATGGACTCCAGCTTGCCAGTCTTTGGCTGTCAGATCTTCATAACCAGATCACAGGTGACTGCTGATGTGAGGCCGTCTCCTTCCTGTCTTCACGAGTCACCCGGGTACGTAAAAATTAGTCTTCAAATACCTTCTAACTTCTGTCTTCTGGCGGCGAGGCTGCTACTTGCTATTCCATTACAGTGGCAGACTTGGTGCTTCTGTGTATGATGTAGTCTCTTCCTGCATGACGGTCTTCAGCACCAACAGAACTGTACTGGAACTGAACTCGAACCAAAACTGAACTGAAAACGACTGTTGGGCCCACTGCGTCTCGCGTATTTATTTACTTCAGTTCACTGGAGGCGATCGACTTCACGGTCGTTGCCTCTTCTGTCATGTTGAAAAGCTTCTCGAAGAATCTTCTTAACATCGGTCATTGGCTCTTGGAATGTAGGCGAGGGCCTTTGATCACATGTGACAATTGAGAAACACGTGAGCCGGTTGGGCGATGCCCTGACGGCTGAATCGACAGCTTCTGCTTATGTGGTGAGGGCGATGGCTTCTCCTGAACATGCTGACTTTCAAGCGCCGGTCGTTGCCACTGCTGCTCTGCCCACTGTTTGCCAGTGTGTAACTCTTCTAAACTAAACTAAGTTTTTCATTTATTTTCTAATTTCTACTTCACTTCACATTGATTTCACTAATTTATTTACCTATCTTAACAATCACTCAACAGTAACAAAGAAAAGTTAGAGAAGTGCAAAAACACAAACAGAAGAATGGTTATGGTGGCAGGCAGAGTGGGGTGGGGGGAGGATAAAGTGGAGATATGGCTAAAGTTAAAACTTCATTATATTAAAATAAAAAAGCTAAACACAATATGGGGGGAGGGAGGATGGCAGATGGGTGTTATGCAAGGAATTCATATAGAAATAATAGCTGAAAGGGAGATGAACAGAGGAACTGTTAAAATGGAAGTGCATAATCACATCGCATTTTTTATGTTTTTATTAAAAACTGAGATGGCTGTCACCCTGGAGCAACATAATCAAAGATAAGGAATTATAACTCTTCTCCAAAGAGTGAAAAAATCAGTAGTAATGAAAATCAACCTACTGATTCAACACTTTATCAGTCTCCTTTTTTTCTTAAAAATCTCAAACTCTTCAAAAATATCAAGGTGCAAACCTTTAGGCATAGACGTAATTTTTGCATTGTTGCCTCAGCGGTACCTGCTAGATATCCTTGATCCTGTGAATACTGGCCAAAAGTTGTTTTATTAGCTGAGCTTCCCTGTTCCTTAAATTGAGTAAGAAAGGTTCTGCCTATTTGACTGTCATACAGAAAATTGTGTGAAGAAAACTGTAATTTATATACCCCATAAGAGGTAAATTTCCTTGCACTGGTTCCACATATCCCTTTGCCTAGTTTATGTCTCAGTATATATATAAACTGCCGACAGGAAAGCTAAAGAGACCTTTGGATAAAAGAGAAACACTTGTATGAATATCAAGAGCACAGACAGAAAACCAGTTCTAAGTACAGAAGAGAAAGCAGAAAGGTGGAAGGAGTATATAGAGGCTCTGTACAAGGGCGATGTATTCAAGGGCAATATCATGGAAATGGAAGAGGGTGTAGGTGAAGATGAAATGGAAATATGATACTGTGTGAAGAATTTGACAGAGCACTGAAAGACCTAAGTCAAAACAAGGCCCCAGGAGTAGACAACATTCCATTAGAACTACTAACAGCCTTGGGAGAGCCAGCCCTGACAAAACTCTACCATCTGGTCAGCAAGATGTTTGAGACAAGCAAAATATCCTCAGACTTCAAGAAGAATATAATAATTCCAATCCCAAAGAAAGCAAGTGTTGACAGGTGTGAAAATTACTGAACTATCAGTTTAATAAGTCATTTTTTATAGATACTGATAACAGTGATGTGTTTCAGGTCCTCAGTTCTTTATGTATTTTGTCATTACTTAGTGGAAATCTATTCACTCATGTAATCATGCGGTGGAAAATGGCTATTTTATATTGGATAGCATGATTGGAATCCTTCCCATTGATATCAGACTGTGTCAGTTTACAAAAGATGGAAAAGTAAATCCAAAAAGCTTAACTTATCAACTTCAGTTTCAAGTGTATAACTGATGTTCCTGTACTGTCTATTAAATTCATTAAAAATACCCTTGATTTCTTTATGACCACCTCTGACTATAATAAGGGTGCCATCTACATATCACCTTCAAATAATTCAGGATTTCTTGCAAAAACTCTAGTTTCAAGATCATATCAAAATATGTCTACTAGTTAACTGCAAACACAATTATCAATTGCTAGACTCTCTGGCTGCTGAAATACTTTACCAGCAAACTCAAAATAGTTGTAGGTAAGACTAAACTTAAGCAGGTCAAGAAATTCACTAAGTTCCTCTTTATTCATGGTGCTGCTACATATGAGATTATTCTCAGTTAGTTCTAGTGTCTCATCATTTAGAATATTCATATAATGGTTAACTACCATACATTGAAAGATGCCATTATCATACTACTCAATGACTTGAGGTCCTTACACTCATTCACAAAAATAGTACTATTTGCAATTCAGAAATTGCTTGGAAATTTCAGATAACTTTTTATTTTTTAAACAATGCCTTATTTATCTTTTTCAATGGGGCTTCCCTTCCATTGGTGAGTACTTGCATGCCTCTGTTTTCCTTACGCAACTTATTTTGAGCATTTAAGGACAGTAATTTTGGGTTCACACTCATCGTACCTCACTTTTCATCTAACAGAAATTGCACTTTTTCTATTCTTTTTTAAGTGCAACATTTAAAAAAAAGTAGAATCTTTACCTACTATTTCCAAAGTGTTCTCTGATAAATATTGAAAGACTTTGTTCTTATTATTGGACTTGGGCAATAGCCAATGTATTTCTTTTATCTGCCTTTATAATCAGTACTCTTTTCTTTTATAATTTAGTATTTGTTATAACTATGAACAACACAATAAATATATCACTGTCCTATGGTTTGTTGACACAACACTGATCCAAATAATTCTGTTGCCAAGCTCCAAGTTGTAGATGAACACTTTACGGAAAATGATATAAATAGATGGTGGTTATACCAATGTCCAGGAAGTGCAAGGGAAATGCAGAATTCTGACAGAAATAGCAAGCCCATTGACATTCTATGCCTAGTTAACACTGAAGTCCAAGTTCCTGAATCAACATCAAACAGCAGGTCCACTGTAGCTTAATACATCCGAGTTGTGGAGTAGAAACATAGCATGATGAGAACTGGCTTGTAGACATCTGTAGTGGTGTTAAATAAGGCTCCATAGTTAATGGAGCTAGCAGCTGGGGACACTGTATATTCTGGGTGGCCAATTTCTGAGTGTTATGGGTGGCCAATCACTGTGTTTTCAAGCATGGACAGAGCATGGAGAATTGTGGCCAACGATGCATTTCTCAGGTGCATGTAATGGAGTGCACCATTGCTTGGTGCTGAGATTTAATAGTGGTGGATACCACACCCCTTTGCCCTTGGAGAAGCAGGAAAGCATCTGCTATGAATGAATGACACATCGATGGGGTCCTCCTCCAAGTCCTCAGCAGCATTTGTGACTCGGGAAACTGGAGCATATGGACAACAATGCCTCAGCCGGGGGTGTAAATTGTATAGTGTGGAACTTGGTAGAGGAGCTGGTGGAGCGGGAGAAGCCAGCAGCGTATCTTTGTGTTCATCTGGAGTTATTCATGGTTGGTGACTGTGGGACATCTCGTAGACCGGGGAGGGCAGCCTCTGGGGCTGAGTGACGTATGGAGTAAGTGGCTCTTGTTGGGGTATGATGTTGGTCAGCTGGCTGTCGGCAAAAGTCATGTATAAGTCTGGTGTTACTCTGGTTGGGTGGCTCAGGGTAGGATGTGAACTAAGTGGTGGTAATGCTGCTGCAGAGAGTGGGACAGAAAAAACTGTTGGGAAACGAGTCAGGGACTGTTGGGAAAAAAAATAAAAAATAAAAAATAAAAATTGTGGATGGGAGGGGAGTGTCTGAATGTACTGAATTCCATGCAGAGGGACCATGAAACTCCTCACTAAAGAATTGTGGACCATTGTCAGTTACGAGCACTTCCAGCAGGCTGTGGTGGTGTTGGTGGTTGGTATGGCATTGCATAGGACAATGTACAGAAATTGGGAGTAATCATCAACTGCTATCAAGAACATGGCATTAAATACTGGCCATGAAAAATCAATGTGTACCAACTCCAAAGGGCAAGCAAATGGTGGCCAAGAAGCAAATGAATGTCGAGGGGCTGCCTGCTGGCTTTGGTAGGATGGACATGTTTGGGTGAGTCATTCAATCTCCTGGTTCATGCCCAGCCAGTAAGTGAACCTGAAAGCCAGGAGTTTAGTTCAGGATACCCCCCAGTGACCTTGGTGCAATAGTTGCAGTACATGCTGACATAAAGAATGAGGAATGACTACTCATGGGTGTCCATCATTCAAAATGAGTATAATTGCTCCATCAATCAACATGGGCTGATAGTGGGCATTAAAGAACTGACAGAATGCCGCGAAAGTCTTTGGAGGTTGTCGTTCAGGCCATCGATGAAGTAAGTGACTCCAGACTTGTTGGAGTACCTCTTCACTACCAGTTGTGCCTGTGACCCGGGAGGTGGTAATGGGAAAAGTGTCTACAGTAGCTTCTGTTTCTTCATTGATGTGAAAACAGAATTTCTCCCTTGTTGAACTCTGGATCAGGTTCCCATGGAAGGTGGGAGAGGGCATTGGTGCTGGCACGTTGACATGCTCATTGGTGTTGTGGACAAATCTTCATTGCATGATTGTTGATTGAATAGGGGGATTAGCAACTTATGGTCTGTGATGAGGAGAAGCTTCGTGACACACACACACACACACACACACACACACACACACACACATATATATATATTTTCCAACACCCCTATATAGGGGTGTTGGAATTTTTTTTTGTGCATAAGTCACAGAGTGCTCAGAGCCATCTGCCTCCCTGTGTGTCAGGGCCACTCCAACACCTGTATCAGATGTGTCCATTGCAATAATTATCTGCTTTATTGGATCAAAATGTGCGAGGCACAGGTCCATTAACAACTGGTATTTCAACCTGTCAAAGGTGCACTCACAAGCTGGTGTCCACTGGAAAGACACCCCATTTTTACATAACTGGGACAAGGGGGCAGTTTCTGTTGCTGCTGTGGGTAAGAACTTTCAGTAATTCAATATCTTCCCCAGAAAGGAACAAAGTTGCTTAAGCGTTGTTGGACAGGGAAGTTGCATTGTAGCTTTAATATGTTTATCCAGAGGACAAATGCTGGAAATGATGTGACTGAGGTACTCAACCTCAGGCTGGAAAAACCAACATTTTTCTTTTCTGCATCTTGAATAGTTAACACATCCATCCACTTTTAGTACTAATTGTTCCAAAAACCATTGAAAAATGGAGGGGCACTTGCTATACCAAACATTAGACATTTGAAATGATAAAGCCTGTGCAGCGTGTTAAGTGTAAGAAACTGTTGAATTCTGAATCAAGGGGAAGTTGGAGGTATGAATCCACTAGGTCTGTTTTAGAGAAGAAGTTTCCACTTTTTAATTTTGACAGTAATTCTTCTGGCATTGGAATAGGCTACGTGTCAATCTCTGATTGGGCACTGACAGTTACTTTAAAATCCCTCACAGGCGTATCTTCCCCAATGGCTTTCACACTATGACTAATAGGGTAGCCCATTGACTAGAAGGAATAGGTTCTGGAACTCCAATTGCAGTTAGGTGATCCAATTCTTCCTTTACTTGGTCTCTGAAAGCTAACAAAAAGGCACCAGCTCGAAAGTACCGAGGCCACACATTATGTTTCAGTGCGATGTGCGGAGCAACATTCTTTGCAGTGCCGAGTTCCAGGGTGAACAGGTCCTCATAAAACAGGCAAATCCGAGTATGGAACATCTTCCAATACCCTGTGGTTGCTGAATATTCTGGCCGGCTAATCGCTGAGTGTTATTGGTCAGCTGTGTTTTGAAGTGCGTGTGCATGAAGGCAACCTGCGATGTTGCTCAGTGCGGAGATTTAATTGTGGTGGATACCACAGTATTGATTCCTTCTGAGCATTTGCATATTACATTTACTGTTTACATCTTCTCCTACTCTAACTCTGTGGCTGGTAACTCAAGTTTTCACGGCTACTCTTGCCCCTTTAGTACAGCTATGTTTACTAAATGGGCACCTGTGTGAGTGACAACTATATCAGACAAGGCAAGGAAATGAGAGCATTTATTGAGAAATATCAATTCATCACTTGCAAAGTGAGTGTTGGTTAAGTTAACTACTGTGAAAAAAATCATGAACTTTATCAGTGGAAGAAATTGACTCCATATTCCCACATAAACACCTGGTTTTTTTTCCATACGTGTAATTCAGTTCACTACATTGCTTATGGACTACTTTCTCCACGTTATCATTAAATAATTGGAATTGCAATGAACCTATGCCAGCTAAAAGTTTCAAATGCAAGGAATATATGTCTTTATTAAGTCTGTCTTTACAGCTATAAGCATCCCTAATCTCACCCATAATCCAAAGTATTTCTGCTTTCTGTTTCACAGCTACAGCACTTTTAGACATGTTTCAAATTGCCACTTATGGTATGTCAGTGTTATGTTATATTGTACGCACTTACAATTATACAGCACTTTGGCACATACTAATTGCATTTAGCAAAAGCTATAATCCTCACATAGTTGACAACATTCTACACAAGAAACAGAAAAGAGAAATCTTACCCTTTCTCTATGTCCCCACTGCAGTAACAGATTTAATTAAAATCAGCTGTTGTACTATCCCATATTTAGGAAAGCCATCCAAAAAATAGCCAAAACTCTCAGGTCTTGTAACTATAATACTTCATTTTATGTAAGAGGTATCACAGCTTATATTTTATTAAACTGTAAAGATAAAACAGATTTATTAAGTAATAATGGTGTTTATTAAATTATTGCATTGACTGCAACAAATTACATGTTGATCAAACAGGCAATCCTACAGCAGCTAGACTAACTGAGCTGTAGGTCTCCAAATCAAACAGCACAAAAATCCAAGATGGAATAATGACAATACAATGAATATATAGATGCTGAGTCACAGACAGACACAAAAAAAGACTGCTACACATTTGAGCAACAGCCGAAAGGCCTCCATCCAAAGGAGGAAACAGAGACAATCAAGCACATTAACCCAAGCACAGCTCAAAGTCATACTGTCTCTGGCCACTGTGGAGAAAGCCTTTTGGCTGACAGATCAAATGTATAGAACTCTTTTCGTTGTGACTCAATATCTCCTCTACATCCTTATCATAATATTGGAAATCACAAATGGCATACTCCACTTCTGCTGGACATGTGCTTAAGGCAATTCATAGATGCAAAATCTGCACAGAAATGTTACATTTAGCCAACAAAGGGAAAAATGTAACCTGCAATGAGCATTTAGCTCAAAACTGCCACCTGGTTTTAAATGATCGGTTATGGCTGAGACTGTCCCTTCTCCCTCTTGAGTTTCACATGACTGTCAGCCAGCCAGACACTCCCAGGCCTCAGTCCTAATTATCATGTTCATCATCACAAACTAGTACCACAACAGAATTGTCATGATACCTTACCTTGTTTTCCTCACAAATTTAACATTTTGTTTGCATAAAACATGTGGTGTGTGCTTTATATGACATTTCTCACCTAATTTCATTACCAAAGAGTCTCTGTGTGTTGAGAGTCTTTGTTTATAATGTTCGATTTCCTATCCATTAATGTGTCTTGCAGACACTGGTCAGTTGTTTCCCAACAATGGCCCAATGAACTGGAAACCTGTTTGAAATAAACAAGTATTAGTAGAACAAAGACATAACCTGCTTGTTTTTCAGATTTAAATATGAAAGTGTTCTATCAGGAAGTCTTAAAATACAAAGATTTGTGCTAGTCTAATGAAATGAAGAGACTGATACCACTGATTCTGAAATGTTTGATGCCATTCCAGTCTTGTCACATATTATGCTTATGCTTCTGATGAAGCACATGAGACACTGGAGCTTACATAGCAACAGTAATTTTATTTAATGATTATAATTAATGAGGACATTCCAGCCAGCCCCAACATATGAATGTAACATTCTTCAAAGTCAGTCATCGTATTAATTTCACTTAAACTTAAGAAGAATAAAAGACGACATAACTTTGAAGATAAATGTATGTCAATAATGCTACAGCTTTCCATTATTTAATGTATTCAAATTATAATAAATTTCATGAAAACTTCCAAAATGAAATTTTATTTAAGTTGTTCTACATGACAATGTACTGTTCATTTGTTGACTGTGTACCTTTATACAATGGAACTGTGGTTGGTTTCACAAAAATGTTTATATTTAGTGAATATCTCTCTAACACAGTTACATAAGCAAAAACATACTATGAAAATTTGGTCAAAAACAAAAAGCTGTAAAAATATATTCTCACCTATCAGTTTAAAAGAGCCTCATCTTCTAGTTGTCAGTAAATATTTTATTCTTTAAAAAAATGAATTTGTGCAGAAATGACAAATTTTTTTAAAGTTTAGACATTCTCAAACTTCCTTATGCAAAATTTTTATTACTTAACATAAAATTGTCACTGGTTCAGTTTTTTTATTATTACTATTTCTCTTTGCAGGAAAACAGATTTCCATTTTAATTTGTAATTAATTAAAAAAAGATGTAACTAAAATTATTAAAATGACACTAGGGGTTTAAAAGAGTTCCAGCATGTAACCATAACTTTAAAAATGAAAAAAAAAAAATTTGTAGTTCACATTTGATAGAGACAGTTACTTAGTCCTTTGCATAGAAGTCAGTTCTTTGTCTCTTCAGTTTCTTTGTTCTGGCTATGAGGTTCCAAGTTGATTATTCAGCATTGGTTTGAGTAAAACTGTGAAGCTTCTGTGAATGTTGTTTTGCAAAATGTGACTTTGTTTTAATGGAACTTAATTTTCTGGGGATTTATGACTAAAGTTGAACAAGACATGAAGAAAAATTAATCTAATTTAAGGAACAGCAAAATATTCCTTTCACATTAAAATACAGTCCAATACCCCTGTACAATGCGGTCTTTTTTTTCCCCCTCCAAAGAACATCAAATAAAAATGAGGATGAACTTTACCCTGAAGTCCTGCACTGAACACTCAACTTGTCCATCAAAACAGTAGACACTATACTAGCACTGAACTTGCTAGAAGGGCATTGTGAACTATTAAAATTTCTACAACATTTAAGTTCAGTGGTGAATTACTCATACAATGCAAATTCATTTTTAAATTTAAAGAAGATAATGCAGAATAGGCAAGGAAGTGTTTTCAAAGTGTCCATCAATATGTTTGTATTACACATTTTCTGTTATACTGTGATTCTTGTGTGAGAGTGGACCATAAACTGTCTGGTATCATAGACTGTGAAAGCCAGCCTGCTGGACAATAATGCCATGTGCTTCTTCCAGTCAGCAATTGCAGTAGGCAGTCTGAGGGACCAAATTAAGTGTCTGTTATACTGTACCTCAACAGTATTAGTACAATGGAGGAAACTATCGAAGGTATCTGATGAATTATTGACCCAGAAGGACAGTTTTTTCAGATATTAGTAAACTAAACATTACTAAAGATTACTCAGGATTAGAGAAGAACCTTCTTGGTGAGCATTAACATTTACCCAATGTTTTATTTTTGGTAAGTTAACAAGCCCCCATGAAAATATATTGACAAATTCCGAAATTCACAACTCCTGTAAATATACCTTCCTTTTTACTTGTTCTATCCAGAGTTGCAGGTCCATGGCTTCTGTTAAAGTCCAGTTATTTTCATATTGAATAACAATAAAAGCTTTATATAACTTTTATTTAACTCTTTCACTTCCAGTTGAAATAACATCTTAATAAATCTCAAACATTTATTAACATTTCAGTATATCTGTCATCAGTGTGCCACCATAGGATTAATTGAAATGAAAATGCTGTTGATGCTCTAGTAGCACCCCATACAGGCCAACCTCTCACTGATGTTACACTGTGCATCTCCAGTTGAGAAATAATGTTTGAAATGGGAGCTTATGACATTGTGCAACATCACAACCAGCTGGTTAGATTGCCCTAAGGTGGACTTAATCTGGCAGCTTGTGTGTGGACTGGTGTGAATGTTTGTTGGGATGGCCAAATGTCAGATGCACTGTGACAGGTGAGCTGAGTGCAGGTAAAGACTGTTAACAAGCCACAAGGGCCAGTGGTCATTGGGGTTTCCCTGGGCAGAAAGAGGCTGCATGGTCACGGGATGAGCTGAAATGGAAGGCCTTGTGATTTGGAATATTGTCACTAATATAATTTTAATGAAAATACATAAAATGCCTTACAAGCATGCTAGGGAGAAACCAATAAGAACTTTGGAACCACAGCAATGGAATGAGCTCACTGAACATAAATCATTATCTTACGTTTTAATAATTAAACATTATTACCCTTATTGTTTATGATACATTGTAACAACTGAACCCATCACAAAAACCACACTTAAGATATACCAGATTAAAGAAGACAGTGCCATCAGTATAAAAACTTTTTCTAATCAAGCACATATGCGTAAACATTATAAACAATTACTTTATTTACATAAATAGTGCCATAACTATGGAATCCTCCACAGAGGCAAAAATGATCTTATCAGCATGAGTTTCCTTCTTTAATATTCCAATAACTTTTAATGTACGTTTAATTTTAGTTTTGATTTATAAAATAGGTTGTCAGTGTTTTGACTAGAGTGCCAGGTGTGGCAATTTATATATTTGGAATTTGTTTAAAATTGTTGAAATAATGTATAAGTAATTTTACTACATGTTTGAAAACTGACCACAGACATATTCTATATGTGTATCACAAGTACTGATAAGAAATTATTGTGAAAATTATGAATTGTGGTCAGGATGAAAGCATCTACATTAAATCAGGGAGTGGTCACATGACTGAATCTTTAAGTAGGCAGCACAGAGCTCATGGCCTTTGGTCTTGGTTTCATCTGCAGTTGGTAAAGTTATGGGTGGTGGGTATGCTGTGAATGTTGCTTTCATGTATCGGTACTTAGAATAATATTGAGTGCATGTGATACTGTGTAAATCTTGGATCTCTGATTTCAATATTTAGAGGCAGTTCAGTTAGTGAGAAGATCTTGCATGACTGACTAGTTGATTCAGAGATAGATCAGGTTTTCAAGAGTTTATTGCACTGATATACTTTATTATTAGTGCACATGTCTGGCAGTAAATGCTATGCCTGCCCAAAATTATTCCAGAACTTTGCAGTGCTGACAGATACAAAATTTATTCAATGAGTTATTTGTATGTGGTCTCCATTCACATTCATGACACATTTATAACAAAATAAATGTAATTGTCTCTAAATTAAAATCAATTTGTTTTGAGGAATCTTATTATCCTTCAACAGATCTAACATTAGTTCACTTTTTATTAAATTATTCACTAATTTGTCTCACCTCTAGTATAACTTTTTGGCGTCAACATCATTATGCTGAGTTCACAGTGTACAGCCACCTCTTATTGATAACAAGCCCAAAGTTTATGGCTGTGTGGTGCCCAGGCCCTAGAAGAACTTACCGTAAACTCACATTGTATGGAAAGGGATACACAACATGATAAGTAGAAGCAAAACCCCACAAATAACCTCATAATTTTGTCTTCAACTGAGCCTATGTCATAATGAAAAAAATTTTTTTGTTAAAATTATACCTAGAAAATGGGCTAAAAGCCAACATTCTACATGAATCAGCTAATTATGATAAAACTCAAGTCCCATGTAGAGCAGAGCCAGATGGTGCAGTGGTTAGCACACTGGACTTGCATTCAGATGATGATGGTTCAAATCCCCATCCAGCCATCCACGTTTAGGTTTTCCATAGTTTCCCTTAATTGCTCCAGCCAAATGCTGTGATGTTACCTTCAAAAACAGCATTTCTGATTTCATTCTCCATCCTTTCATAATCCAAGCTTGAGCTCCATCACTAATGACTACTTCCATCCTTCCCAGTTCTGTTTGTTCAAACAACTGATGGAAAAGCAGTCAGGTGAAAACTTTAACATAGGTGGTTTTCAAAGTGCCACCCAGCTGCATTCCCATAAGTTCTTTGAACACTTTATATGAGGGTTGCTCCAAAAGTAATGCCTTCTATTGTTAGTCATGGAAACTACAGGAGATACACAAATCACAACAGCACAGGTAAATAGAGCAATACTTCAGCTGCAGACTGACATTTTTCCACATAGTCACCACCATTGTTATGCACTTTTGCCAACAATGAACCACAGCCTGCATACCGTGCATGTAAAAATCAGAACCAGCTTTGACAACAGCATCTGAGTCATGAAAATGTTTGCCATGCAGCCCATCTATCAGAGGCACAAAGAGATGGAAGGCTCTAAATCAGGACTGTAAATTGGATGTAGTAAGACAGTCCAACCGAATTTTGCAATGAGTTGCATGTTTGCAAAACTGGTGTGGAGCCTGGTGCTATCATGTTGTATGTGAAAGTTGAACTTCTTCTCTGGCGTTAGCCTGGAAATTCAGGCTTTCAACTTTGTCAGTGTTGTCTTTTAGCTGAATTTACAGTTTCTCCAGGCTCCATGTCATACAAAATAACCACTCCCTGGCTATCCCAGAAGACTGTACACATCACTTTTCCTGCAGATGGCTGTGCCTTGAATTCTTTTTTCACAGAGAATTCACATGTTACCATTTTGGATTTCGGCTCTTTGTGAAGATACCATATCTCATCTCCAGTGATGATGCTATTCAGAAAATTGTCACTTTCAGCTTTATATTTATCCAGTAGGTTGTGACAAATTTCCATTTGATGAGTTTTTTGTTCTTATATGAGCGCCCATGGGACCCATCTCGCACAGACTTTTTGATAACCAGGATGTTCCAACATTGTTTCCAAGACATTAAAGCCAACATTCAGCTTTGCAAACAATTCTCTGGTCATTAGCTGCCAATCATCATCGATCAGTTGATCAGAACACTCTTCACTGCAAAGGGATCACAGCTGTGCAGGATCGACCGGGCCATAGCTTGTCATGCACACCCTTTTCAACATCTTGAGAAAGCTGTACCCATCAGCTCACATTACTCATGTCTATTGTATTGTCACAATACACATTTACAAAGCACTGATGGATTTCAATCAGTGCAATTTCATCAGCAGTGAGGAATTCAATCACTTATACCCGCGTTCATATCAGACTTCATTTTGGAACACTCCTCCTCTGCGGAAATGGTTTTCTGAATGAGTTACATTCACCTCATTCTTTTATGGAGATAATTTAGTTGCTTCAAAAGACTGTTTTAAAGAGTGTCAAAAAATAAGTTGAGCAGTGCTTTATATCAGGATTTCCCCACAATACTTATTGTCACCTTGAATATTGTGTTGGTTCTGACTTTAAATAAATGTTGGTAATCTTAGGTATCATATCTGAAAAGGGAACTAAATGCAAAGACTTATATTTAATATTAATTGTCATAGTGTGACTCAGGCACAGTGACTGGTATGAAAAGAAGTGGCTAATTTGAAGCAGTTTTGTGTTATAACTGTCTGTTGCCTTAGAACAAACTTTTACTACATGGAAAATTTAGATTATGAGGAGCAAAAAACTTCCTAATTGAAGCAAGTGTGTTTCTTTTAGTTCCAGAAAAGAGAACATTCCAAACTGTGACAAAAGGTCCTAATAAATAATTCAGTGAATGAAACAAAGCATTATAGTTGATGACTCAGATTTAAATGCATGTCCAGAATAAATTTTACTGAAGGCTAAGAGAGATTACCCCTAAGGTAGAACAGTTCCCTACTAGGCTTGATATAAAGCATGATACTGCCTGCTGTGAGGTTGCACAACACTTTGCTTGTGCACGTAAGTAGCGGCCCTGAGTCAAAGTCACTTTTAAACAACAGTTACAGTCTGATCACCATCTTCACTCTGCTGCCTGGGAATGCTGCTGAGTATACAGCAGTACAAGTCTTTCAGTTTCAACTCTGTTTCAACTATATTTCATTTACCAAATGAAAGGATATAAAATAAAGCACCCAATGAAGCCCAATGGCAATATTCTATTTGTTTTAAAATAATAATGAAGAAACAGAAAAGCTGCCCTTCAATAATTACTGACAAAATGGCCATGCTATTGTTCCCTTTTTTACATTAGTATCTAACAGAAAGATGGTAATAGTTCTGTAGTTGGGTTTTGTAAATATTAATTGCAATCAGTCTGGCTGTAATCCAAAATGGATATATTTTGTGGAAATAAAATGATTGTGATGTACCTTGAATTTCTGCAGCTGACACACATAGTCATTTTGTTGTTGACTGCAAATGCCACAATGGAGTGCAGATTTATTACATAATTAATTTTATTTACATTAATAAGCTTTCCAAAGTGGGAGGATAAAAAATAAATTCATCACCACATAAATGGCACCCTGTGTGATACTATACTGAACCATCATTACAATACAAACACAATCTTTGTCCATACTGAGAACTGTTTGACTTGCTCTAATATCCTGCCTATTTGGGGGAAGTTCCTCCGGAATTTTTTGCAGCCAGACAGAGACATCCACAGGAACTGAAATTGATTAACACAATTCATTACATTCACTTAGAGTCCCAGTGTAGATGTAAAAGTGTCTGAGCATGGAAGTCCTAAAGAGCTAGTTGTTTTGATACTATCACAATAGAACAAGATAACAGTCAGATTTGTTGTTTTGTACACTGCTGCTATTTTCTGTTTAAAATCATAAGCAGGTGTGTGCATTGTACTATTTTACAGTTGCTGTCCTACCTTTCAGCATGACTGTCATAATAAGTCTTCCTGCAGTGGTGACACACTACATCACATGTGTGCCCACCTCCCATCTGCTTCAGCAGATGACAACATCAGACAACATGCAGGTCAGTTGCGAGCAAAGTGGGCCTATGTAGCGGAATGTCAGTCTGCCATGCACCGCCTTGCTGCAGCTCTAGTGTTTTTCCAGAGAAGAGCAGGCAACAGAAAGAGGTCTAGCCCAGTACCTCCTGTGCCAATGCCCAATGACTGACATGCATGTTGCAGTTAGTTAGTTATTTATAAAGGGCATCAACTGTGGTGTGTGGACTTGAAGAAGGAACTTACCACAAGGTGCAGTAACAATAATCTGGACATATACATGTGCAGAGATGACAACACCAGTGAGTCTGCACTGCATTCTTTGGCTGAACAATGATTGCTGGCATCTGTAAACATTGATGAGCACTAGTGGAAGGGCGTTAAGTTTTTTGTTCATGTGGACCAGTACTGATGTTTTCACACTGCCCCAACAGTATCACGGGATCAGTAGGCTACTTCCACATCATGGAATACTTAGAGACAACTGTATCCTAGTGGGTAGTGTGCCACATGTTGCCTGATTTCCATAAACTACAATGTGCATGCCCACAAGTTTTTTTGTTGCCTCCTGCAATGTCGTCATGGTTATATGTGTGCAAATGGAGTGTGCACAACTGTGAGACCATATGGTGTTGCCGTTGTCACTAATATCCAGCATCTCACCTATAGTGATACAATGCACATTTAGACCAAACAGTTCCATGTGAGGGATACTTGTCAACCCATTACTTTTTATTCTTTGTATTTGCTTAGGTATAGAATCTCCATACATAACTTTCGCAGTTACAATTCGTTACTTTCCACTCACTGCAACCTTCAATTCACTGAGGGTACCATATTCAATAGGAATTATTTTTCCTGTGTCCATTTTTAATACTATACAATTTTATTGTCCTAATGTTGTCCTGTAATTTTTATATAATTGTGTTCTGTTCCAATAAAGGAAATAAAAAATCAAAAAAGCGCTTTCCGTATCCTGTTCATTTGTTTCCCTCTAATGCTCATATGTACTAGTACACCATAGGCAGAATATGTGTGTGCAAGGTTAGTGAGGAATGCATTTCCTATGCTAGTGAGCCTCAAATGAACGTCCCCACCACCTGGCTACCACTCGCTATGTCGGGTCACATGCATTACACAGGTGAGTTGCACAGCCATCCCCACATGTTTGTCTGCCACCACTAGCAAAGAGAACAGTGCACTATGATATGGACTGATCCCACTATACTGTTCATGGAATGTTTGGCCCCCACTGACAGCCAAATACCACTGCCAGCCCTCCCCGTGCCCCCTCTCAATTCCACAGGGACAGATGGATAGATTCCAAATGTTTCAAAGCTGATTCGAGCAGCTCACAGATGCCACCACCACCCAGGCATGCGCAACTTCTCCCACTTAACTAATCCACCTTCCTGTTCCACCATGTACTTGCTGCTGCTCAATGTACACAACCCATGCCTGTGATTTGTTTCTGCACATGCGATATTCACAGGCTTTTCCATCATGAATGATGCAATGCAGCTTTACGCTTCTGCCACACAAATGGAACAATCACTAACTACGGAGGCATGCACCATAGTTGCAAACTATGGTGCACGGACACTCATTGGATCAAGGTGGCACGAAGCAACAGTGATGGTGCCTCACCCAACACCACTGGACCAAGTGGCAGCCTTTGGGGCCTTGGGCTGCCTTATAGTTTGCCTTGCCAACCAACTCAATACAACCACTACTGATGTCAATCACCCAACCCTCGTTGCCAGACCTTTACCTGGCAACCATGCCCAAGTCATCAGGTGAAAACAACACACCATTTGTACTGAGGGGCCATTCACCACTATCACAGTACCAGTGTGCACCACCACAGCAACAGATTGCCCAGCCTACCAGCGTGGGGCACCCACAGCAGATGTTCACGGCGCCAGCACAGTATTCCACCCAAGTGGGGTGCACTGTGTGCCCCAAGCCTTGTGTCATCTGCCCAAGTGTCTGCTCACTACTACTTCTTTTGCCAAACCCTGCACTGTGTCACACGACAACCCACTGCACCAGCAAACGAAATTGCAGTGACACCAATTGCCCTGATTGACAGCGAGGCATCACATCACCTAAGCACCAGGCTTCCCCAGGACAATGCCAGGCCTGCCGTGCACACCATTGCTATGGTCACCACTGTGGCATACACCTGTCCTGCTGACATGGTGCTGCAGTCAGCCACAGGGGCCACAACACATGTAACTGCTGCCTCCTCCCTCATCTTTGCCACTGCAGCGACCCCCACCCCTCCCCCAGCACCTCACTGCCAACAGACACAGGCCCACAGCCAGCACTACCACCACCACTGCTGATGCTGACAACCCCCACCTCACTTTCACCATTTCCTTCTCACAAGGGGGAACTGTGGTTTGACACACTATAGTACTTGTTGCACACCCACCGTCTATCAGCTTCGGCAAATGACACACGGATATGCCATGAGCAAAGCAGGCCTTTGTAATGAAATCTCTCTCCACTGTGCACTGTCTTGTTGCACATCTGGGGCTATTCCAGAGAAAAGCATGCAACAGAAATAACTTCCTGACCAGCACTTCACATACTGACAGCAAATGACTGACATGCTCACCTGCATGAGATGGTGTTTTACAATGAGTGTCAATTGTGCTGTGTGAACCTGAAGAAGGGTCTTGCCATGAGGCATATTAACAGTATTCTGGCCATGTAAGGGTGCAGAGAAGAGTCTATACTGAACAATGGCACTAAAAAAAAGGTGGTAGTTACTGCATGCATAGATACTGCCTACAGGAAAATTAAAGAGACCTTTGGAGAAAAGAGAACCACTTGTATGAATATCAAGAGCTCAGATGGAAACCCAGTTCTAAGCAAAGAAGGGAAAGCAGAAAGGTGGAAGGAGTATATAGAAGGTCTATACAAGGGCAATGTACTTGAGGTCAATATTATGGAAATGGAAGAGGATGTAGATGAAGATGAAATGGGAGATATGATACTGCGTGAAGAGTTTGATAGAGCACTGAAAGACCTAAGTCGAAACAAGGCCCCAGGAGTAGATAACATTCCATTAGAACTACTGACAGCCTTGGGAGAGCCAGTCCTGACAAAACTCTACCATCTGGCAAGCAAAATGTATGAGACAGGCGAAATACCCTCAGACTTCAAGGAGAATGTAATAATTCCAATCCCAAAGAAAGCAGGCGTTGACAGATGTGAAAATTACCAAACTATCAGTTTAATAAGTCACAGCTGCAAAATACTAATGCAAATTCCTTACAGACGAATGGAAAAATTAGTAGAAACCGACCTCTGGGAAGATCAGTTTGGATTCCGTAGAAATATGGGAACACGTGAGGCAATACTGATCCTACGACTTATTTTAGAAGCTAGATTAAGAAAAGGCAAACCTTCGTTTCTAGCATTTGTAGACTTAGAGATAGCTTTTGACAATGTTGACTGGAATACTCTCATTCAAATTCTGAAGGTGGCAGGGGTAAAATACAGGGAGCAAAAGGCTATTTACAATTTCTACAGAAACCAGATGGCAGTTATAAGAGTCGAGGGACATGAAAAGGAAGCAGTGGTTGGGAAGGGAGTGAGACAGGGTTGTAGACTCTCCCCGATGTTATTCAATCTGTCTATTGAGCAAGCAGTGAAGGAAACAAAAGAGAAATTCGGAGTAGGTATTAAAATCCATGGAGCAGAAATAAAAACTTTAAGGTTCGCCGATGACATTGTAATCCTGTCAGAGACAGCAAAGGACTTGGAAGAGCAGTTGAACGGAATGGACAGTGTCTTGAAAGGAGGATATAAGATGAACATCAACAAAAGCAAAACGAGGGTAATGGAATGTAGTCAAATTAAGTCAGATGATGCTGAGGGAATTAGATTAGGAAATGAGACACTTAAAGTAGTAAAGCAGTTTTGCTATTTGGGGAGCAAAATAACTGATGATGGTCAAAGTAGAGAGGATATAAAATGTAGACTGGCAATGGCAAGGAAAGCGTTTCTGAAGAAGAGAAATTTGTTAACATCGAGTATTGCTTTAAGTGTCAGGAAGTCGTGTCTGAAAGTACTTGTATGGAGTGTATCCATGTATGGAAGTGAAACATGGACAATAAATAGTTTGAACAAGAAGAGAATACAAGCTTTCAAAATGTGATGCTACAGAAGAATGCTGAAGATTAGGTGGGTAGATCACATAACTAATGAGGAGGTACTGAATAGCATTGGGGAGAAGAGGAGTTTGTGGCACAACTCGACTAGAAGAAGGGATTAGTCCGTAGGACATGTTCTGAGGCATCAAGGGATCACCAATTTAGTATTGGAGGGCAGCGTGGAGGGTAAAAATTGTAGAGGGACCCCAAGAGATGAATACACTAAGCAGATTCAGAAGGATGTAGGCTGCAGTACATACTGGGAGATGAAGAAGCTTGCACAGGATAGAGTAGCATGGAGAGCTGCATCAAACCAGTCTCAGGACTGAAGACCACAACAACAACAACAACAAGTATTGTCTATTTAATTTGCTGTAATAAACTCCAATAATAAGATTTTCTTGAACTGTTGTTTAGCTATCCAAGAATACAGCTTCCTGGGTACCTTATATTAAACGAGTGGGCAGGACCCCACACATATCAATTACAAGAGAGAGTGCTGGCCACATGAAAAATTGGTACATTTAGAATGCTGACATCATTTTCTGAATACGTTCTGGTACAGGTTAGGAATGGGGCCTTTCTTGGATTATTTTCTAAAAATCTGCAAAATGATGACTCATACCATGTTTCAAGAATTGTTCCTCCTTTGCTATTGTTGTCGGTAACAGTCCGATGAGATATGAGTGAATCACAGTGGAACAGTCAATATGTACAGGACCAACTTCAAGATATATCACATGCAGAGGGGCATGCTCAAAAATTCCATAATATTTTATTTAAAAAACCACATATAATCATGAATTTTTTGAACAGCGTTAACTTTTAATTAATACTATTGGATCAAAGCATCATTTACAATTTATTTTACATTTTTCTACTATTATAAACATAAATGACCAAGCATAAGCAGAAAAGGACCACTCCACATCAACTGAGGTAACTGGGCACTATTTAAATTTGGCTGCTATGTTGGAATTTATTGTTTCTGGTAAAAGTTCACCCATCCCCTTAATAAAACAACCAATTTGGCATGATGGTTCAAAGCCTGGGTTATTGTTTAAAATGTCACAGTGACAGTGATAGTTACAGTGACAACTCAACACACGAAACTTGTTAATGAAGAAGATGACGAAGAAAGGAAACTTGCAGATGACAAACTGTATAGAAAAACAGACACTGTAAAAATGTAATACAGGAGGAAAACCACACCATGTGGTAAGAAGCCATAATAATAAAAAACTCACTGATGATGCTGCAACTGCAGTGAAACATGTCTGGGACAACAAACAACATTGTGTTTTGCTAAAGGTGGACCACACCCAGAAACATATATTATTATTAACACAAAAACAGACAAAAGAGTTTCAACCTCAAGATGATTATCCTCAGAAAGTATATTAACAAAGTTTCAGGAACCAGCTTTAAATGATTACTCTAATAATATACTACAAACTCCTACATAATGATCACATATCGATCATCAGGATAATACTAGAATAATTACTGCATGCACAGAGGCATTCAAGCAATCATTCTTCCCATGTTCCATACATGAATGGAACAGGAAGAAAGTCTAATAACTGACACAATGGGCTATACCCTCTAAAAGAATGGACCTGCATAATTACAGATCAGTATCCTTAAGAATGGTTCACTGCCGAATTCTTGAACATTTTCTCAGTCTGAATATAATAAATTTCCTTGGCACAGAAAAGCTGCTGTCCACAAAGCAGCATGGATTTAGAAAGAACTGCTCACGTGAAACTCAGCTTTCCCTTTTCTCACATAGTACCCTGCAAACCACAAATGGAGTGCAACAAGCAGATTCCATATTCCTAGACTTCCAAAATGCATTTGATGTGGTGACCCACTCTAGACTGTTAACAAAGGTTGGAGCATACTCATTAAGTTCCCAGATACAAGTGGCTCAAAAGCTTCTCAAGAACCTGATACATAGTCCTCGACAGCGAGTGTTCATCAGGGACAAGGGTATCGGGAGGATTGCCCCTAGAAAGTGTGATAGGACCACTCGTATCCTCTATATATGTAAATGATCTGACAGAGAGTGTAAGCAGCAATTTGCAGCTGTTTACTGATGATGCTGTGGTTTCTGGGAATGTGTCATTGTTAAGTGACTGTAGGGGGTTTGGGTTGACTTGGACAGAATTTATAGTTGGTGTGACAAATGGCAGCTTGCTCTAAAAGTAAAAAAAGATGTAAGTTATTGCAGAGGAGTAGGAAAAACTATGCTGTAACATTCAAATACAGCATCAGTAGCATGTTACCTGACGCAGTCACATCAGTTAAATATCTAAGTGTAATGGTGAAAAGAGATATGAAGTAAAATGAACATGTAAGGATGGTAGAAGGGAACACAAATCATTAGCTTTGGTTTGTTGGCAGCATTTTAGGAATGTGTAGCTCATCTATAAAGCAGATGACATATAGAGCACTAGTGTGATACATTCTTGAGTACTGCTCAAGTGTGTGGGATCCCCACCATGTCAAATTAAGAGAAGACATCAAACCAACTCAGAGAGAGGCTGCTAGAGTTGTTACCAGTAGGTTTTATAAGCATGCAAGTATTACAGAGATGCTTCAAGGGCTCAAATGGGAAACCCTCAAGGGAAGATGACATGTTTTTTCATGAAGCATTATCGAGAAAAATTAGAAAACTGGCATTTGAAGCTGATGGCAAAACAATTCTACAGCTGCCAACGCATGTTTCATTTAATAATAATAAAAATGACAGAAATTAGGGCTTGCATGGAGGCATTTAGAGAGTCATTTTTCTCTTGCTCCATTTGTGAGTGGAACAGAAAAGGAAATGACTAGTAGTCTTACAAGGTACCCCTTCTGCCCACTATGCAGGGGCTTTTGGAGCATGTAGATGTAGTAGGTGTGAGAAGTGTTTACAAATACAAGGCATGTAAGCCTGTTTCAGTCTGAAATTATTGAAGGATGTAATGAATGATACTGAACTAATATTAAGATATTGAGAACAGGGGAAAAAATTAAGTGGTGAATTGTACTGGTCAAATATTTCATCCACACTGTGAAGGATAAAATCCCGGACAGTCAATAAAGTTTCTTTTTCTATGGGGGTGTGCTGAAAAGTAGTGTCTCCAAATTTTTTATGTGAAAACTCTCAAAGCATTTTAAATAAAACACACATTATTATAAGGCAGTCCAATCAAACCTTAACACCTGTCACAGTGTGAACATGAAAAGGTTCCAGTCAAAAGTAATTACCACAAGCATTAAGACATTTGTTCTCCTGGGAGATGAGATGATCAGTTTCTGTTTCATAGATTGCAGTCAGCTGCTGATCACTTCACAACCACACCAACTCATCCTCTTTCTCTTCTGACTTTTTTCAGATCACCAAAGATGTGAGAATCATACTGTGAAAGATCCAGGCTGTAAGGAGGATTTTGCAATGTTTCCCAACCAAATCACCAAAGCATAGCCTGTGGGGGTGGGTGTTATCATGAAACACAAAGATTCCTTCCATGGCTTTGGCCAACAGGGGTAACATCTCCCATCTTGTCCACCAAAGAAATCCAAAGCTGTTCACACTACGGTAGTTCCAGTTAGGTCATGATGACCTTCATTGACTGTAGGGGACCTCTCTCATCAAGTTTCTCAAGCATTGAACCACAGTGAATGTGCAAAACTATGAAGACACTTTGTAGAAACTGTGACACACCATAAAGTCAAAATGCACAGGAATGCTGTTGGATGGAATCATCCTGTTGCACAATAATGCCCACCCAAATACTATCATCGGCTACGCTTCAGTGATTTGGTTGGGGAACACTGCAGCATCCTCCATAAAGCCTGGAGCCTTCACCATGTAATTTTCACATCTTTGACAACCTGGAGAAAGACACGCATGGACATTGCATTGTCAGACAAGGAAGTGCAAGAGTGGATGTGGTTGTGGATCCATCAGTGGCTGACTGCTTCCTATGAAACAAGAATTGATCATCTCATCTCCCAGTGAGATAAATGTCTTAATGCATGTGATGATGGCTTTTCAATAGAACCATTCCATGGTCCTGTTGCTGTGGGTGTTCAGTTTTCATTCAACTGTCCCTTATGACATTCTACATCCTTATTCTTTGTGTCTGCATATGTATTTGTCAACATAGTCACCCTGGGGAAGAACACATTCCTCCCAATCAGAAATCAGATGGAGCCAAGTTGAGACTGTATGGAGGATGATTGATGACAGTGGACCCAAGGCATTGGATTGTTGCAGATGTCACAATGCTCATGTTGTGTCTGGTAGTGTCATTCTCAAGGAGAGGGTGCTCCACCTGTGGATGAACTCTTCAAAATCATGCTCTCAGTTTTCTGAGGGTTTCTCATGCACTGATATAGTTATATTACACTATGCCAGATTACATACTACAATTCAGAGCCCTCTAATGACAGAGAGTTGCAACCTGCATCAGCAAAGCAGGACAGTCATCTGAGTAATATGCATGGCATAAAATACCTCAAACAATTTTGAGAACAGAATAAAAAATTTGGAAGCTTACTTTTCACCTTTACTCATAAATTAAGGGAAATTCTGAGATAGTTTCTTTCAAATATGATGGCTGATTGCTTTCATCATCTACATCTACAAATATACCTTGCAAACCAGTGCAAGGCACAGCAGATAATTCTTCATGCCAGTATTACCAATTTTCTGAACTACTGCATTCACGTACTGAGCAAGGGAAGAATGACTGGATGCCTTTGTCAATGTAATAATCTTCATTCTTATCTCACAACGATGACAGTAGAATTTTCACACAGTCTTACTTTAATACAGTAAGTTCCACAGGCATCTGCTAAACTTTCATACGGGTTATACCAACCTCTTATGATCCTTGTGCTCTGAAGTTGTCATATGGCTGTTGTCCTGCCTGCTTGATAAGGATTCCAAACATGGGCACAATACAATGAAATTAGTTGCACTCATGTCTTCCATGTGATTTTCTCTGCAAGAGTGCATATTTCCAGAAATCTCCCAAAAACCTGCCTTTAATTTGCTTTCCCTTATACTGATTTTGTGTGTTCACTCTATTTCTTTTATTATGCCTCCAGCCTATTAAAAAAAAGGGTTGTATAAAATCTTGTAATCAAGGACAATTCTGTCACATACATATTGATCTGATTGGGCCTCTTCCTCCTTCAAAGGGCCGTAGATATATCTTATCAACTATTGACCATTTGTCTCACTGGGTCGAGGCTGTCCCTCTCCCTAACATTACTGTTGAGACAGTAGCCAAGGCTTTCATTGGCTCATGGATCACTCGATTCGGGTGCCGAACAACTATCACCACTGATCAGGGTCAACAGTTCGAATCCTCCCTTTTCATCATCCTCTGCAATATCTGTGGTATTAAAAAAATACACACTACTGCCTATCACTCACAAAGCAATGGGTTGGTGGAGAGATGGCACCACACATCCATGACGGCCCTTCAATGCCATGATTGTCTCTGGTCAGAAGCTCTCCCATGGGTGTTACTTGGTCTACACTTGACCTATAAACCTGACCTACAGGGGACTATATACTAATATGTTTTTGGTTAGAATCCAGTCCTACCGGGAGAACTTATTCTTCCCCAGGTTAGCGAGGATCTTCCCCCCTCACCAGATTTCATTAGCTGGATACGCACGCATTTTCAACAAACGCGTTTGTACCCGGCCACCAGTCACTCACCGCCTGAGTCTTATGTTCCCACCACACTCTCCGACTGCTCCCACGTCATGCTGCATGATGATGCAGTTAGGCAGCCTCTTCAATCTCCTTAACTTGGCCCCTACAAGGTCCTGCAGTGGGGGTACATGACTTTTGATATCATGATTAAAGACCACACACAGACAGTTTCTCTGCATCGCCTGAAACCGGCTTTCATCAACCCTGATGGTCTCACACCGCCGCAGTTGGTCTCTGCAGACGATCTATCCTTGATCGAGAATGAAGATGTGCTCCTATCAACCTCACTGCACACCTCTTCCGCTGAAGACTGTTCGCCACCGTTCACTGGTTTCCCGACCTTGCCCCCTGTTTCACCCTGTGCAGGTTTTGCGCTCTCACCCCCAACATCAGACACACACACATCTACTATCAGTTTTTCCTGCAGTGTGCTGCCGCACCGAGTGAACAACGTTTCTATAATGGTGTTTGATGACCGAGTGCTCATTCTTTTGACATATACCAAGGTCTCACCATCAGATGGTCCCATACACATCAACGTTGCACACAACCTCACAATCCTGCGTGAGTGTGACCGAGCATCTCTATGTGCTTTCATTTCTACGGACTGCTCGATCCACTTAAGGGCCACACATGCCTCCACAATGCTGTCGACCGCCCTCCCGCTTACTCCCAGGCTGGCCACCATCTCATCCAGCCACGGTGGCTGACTGACTGCGAAGTGGCCTGCCTCTCGCTGCTCCACCTGCACACCATGTGGTGTGCCTGTCTACAAGCACGATTTCCACCAACATCAACACCCGCATGCCCTCACCCTCGGACATCTGTAGTACTCCGTACTATGGAGGGGGGGGGGGGGGGGGGGGGGCGTGGTGTCGATAGTTTGTATTGACCATGAAACTTAATATCTGTGAACTCTTAAGTGCTCTGTCCATCTTAACTTTACTTTAGTCAGTTCTTTGTTATACTTCATTCTGCACAGACACATGGTAAACTTTAAATATACAGGGTGGTCCATTGATAGTGACTGGGCCAAATATCTCACGAAATAAGCATCAAACAAAAAAACTACAGACAACAAAACTCGTGTAGCTTGAAGGGGGAACCTGATGGCGCTACGGTTGGCCCACTAGATGGTGCCACCACAGGTCAAACGGATAGCAACTGCATTTTTTAAATAGGAACCCCCATTTTTTATTACATATTCATGTAGTACATAAAGAAATATGAATGTTTTAGTTGGACCACTTTTTTCGCTTTGTGATAGATGGTGCTGTAATAGTCACAAATGTATAAGTACATGGTATCACGTAACATTCCGCCAGGGCGGACGGTATTTGCTTCACGATACATTACCCATGTTAAAATGGACTGTTTACCAATTGTGGAAAAGGTCAATATCGTGTTGATGTATGGCTATTGGGATCAAAATGCCCAATGGGTGTGAGCTATGTATGCTGCTCGGTATCCTGGATGACATCATCCAAGTGTCTGGACCGTTCGCCGGATAGTTACGTTATTTAAGGAAACAGGAAGTGTTCAGCCACATGTGAAATCACAACCATGACCTAAAACAAATGATGATGCCCAAGTGGGTGTTTTAGCTGCTGTCGTGGCTAATCCACACATCAGTAGCAGACAAATTTTGCAAGAATCAGGAATCTAAAAAATGTCAGTGTTGATAAAGCTACATCAACATCGATTGCACCTGTACCATATATCTATGCACCAGGAATTGCATGGCGATGACTTTGAACATCATGTACAGTTCTGCCACTGGACACAAGAGAAATTACGGGATGATGACAGATTTTTTGCACATGTTCTATTTAGTGACGAAGTGTCATTCACCAACAGTGGTAATGTAAACCGGCATTATATGCACTGTTGGGCAATGGAAAATCCACAACGGCTGTGACAAGTGGAACAACAGCGACCATGGCTGGTTAAGTCATGGTGCAGCATTATGGGAGGAAGGATAATTGGCCACCATTTTATCGATGGCAATCTAAATGGTGCAATGTATGCTGATTTCCTGCGTAATGTTCTACCGATGTTACTACAAGATGTTTCACTGCATGACAGATTGGTGATGTACTTCCAACATGATGGATGTCCGGCTCAAAGCTCGTGTGCGGTTGAAGCGGTATTGAATAGCATATTTCATGAGAGATGGATTGGTCGTCGAAGCACCACACCATGGCCCGCACGTTCACCCGATCTGACATCCCTGGATTTCTTTCTGTGGGGAAAGTTGAAGGATATTTGCTATCGTGACCATGGACAATGCCTGACAACATACATCAGGACATTGTCAATGCATGTGCGAACATTACGAAAGGTGAACTACTCGCTGTTGAGAGGAACGTCATTACATGTATTGCCAAATGCATTGAGGTTGACGGACATCATTTTGAGCATTTATTGCATTAATGTGGTATTTACAGGTAATCACGCTGTAACAGCATGCATTCTCAGAAATTATAAGTTCAAAAAGGTACATGTATCACATTGGAACAGCCGAAATAAAATATTCAAACATACCTACGTTATGTATTTTAATTTACAAAACTTACCTGTTACCAACTGTTCATCTAAAATTGTGAGCCACATGTTTGTGACTATTACAACACCATTGATCACAAAGCGAAAAAAGTGGTCCAATTAAAACATTCATATTTCTTTGTGTACTACATGAATATGTAATTAAAAATGGGGGTTCCTATTTTAAAAAACGCAGTTGATATCCGTTTGACCTATGGCAGCGCCATCTAGCAGGCCAACCATAGCGTCATCTGATTTCCCCCTTCAAGCTAGATAAGTTTTGTTCTATGCAGTTTTTTCATTTGACACTTATTTCGTGAGATATTTGGCCCGGTCACGATCAATGGACCACCCTGTATATGAGCTACAACATGTATGGGAATTAAGTTTTCTATATCCTGATTACTGATCCTGTTCCCATACAGTTATTACTTCATATGAGTAAAGAGCCAGTTGCTCTTCACAGGGATGATGTTTTCCGCATATGTGCTAATTATGTACCAATAGTGCATTTTCTTTGAGCTATTTCATAATGTCCAAATACAGTACACAGTCCAAAATTCTACTGCAGATCTACATCAATGATATGGGTCTATAATTAGGTGGATGAGTTCTGTTTCTTTTCTTGTGTATTGGTGTGACCTGTATAGCTTAAATTTTTAGCAGTTGTAGTACACATTTTATTCAGAATAAAACTGTCATAATCTGTACAAGCAGAATGTTTTGTTGTACTTAAACAGTTTTGAGAGATCAATTTGTCATCTTCAGAAATGTACAAAATTTAGGAAAATATAAACTGTGTGTGTAAAGTACAAGAAGCATATTACAAAGAAACGTTTTCAATATTGGCTTATAACACAGATAAGCAGACACCAATATCTTTATTAATGAGGCATAATGATGTGACATATCATAATGTGTACAGTGTGTATATGATAATATTATAGCCACAGACATGAGCGAATTAATCTCACTTGTATACAGAACCAAGCTGGTGTGCTAGCAGCAAGGAGCATATAAAAAGTATAGCAAAGGCATTAAAAAAAAGATGTTATACATTAGATAAAAAGGCCTATACATCTTTACATGCTCACTACTTGTCTGTGCCAAGACCTGTATGCAACCGACTTGCCTAGTGTTTCCGCAGACTCACTTCTATCTGCCTGCTTTGTCTTCAGGATATTGCAAAGTGAAACTGACTGCCACTACACCATCAGCACCACTACTGACTTTAAATAAATAAAATTTAATGAAAATTTATATTTATATTTGATTGGTGGTTGAGCCTTTTTATCTACTGTGTAACTTCCTTTTTTATATGCCTTAGTTATACTTTTTATGTGCTTTTATATATGTTCCTTGCTGCTAGTGCACAAACACGACTCAATGTAGAAGTGAGATAAGTTATCCCTAAGCTATTGATTTGTGGTTGTACTGATCACATACACTGTGTGCAGTTTTTGATATGTCGTATCATTATGCATCAAAATGAAGATGATGATGATGTGTGCTCATTTGTATCATAAGTTAATACTGAGATAAGTTTTTGTGATGTGTTTCTTATACTTTACATACATGTATGGCCATGTCCTAATGATTTATATATTCCTAAATTTTGTAGTCTTCTGAAGATTACAGATTAATCTATTGAAACTGTTTGAATGAAATAAAATATATATGTGGTGTCTGTTCTTTTGGACATTTCTGAAAGCACAGACACCTTTTGATCCTGCACCCATCATAAATCAAGAAGCAACAGAATGAATGACAGCTGGGTAGTGGGCATTGATTTACATCAATGGGAAAAGTTGAAAATTTGCAGCAGAATGGGATTCAAGCCTTTGCCTCCTCCACTAGCAGATGCTCTGACCGTTAAGCCATCTAGACAAAGGGGTTATCACACCTGCATGGACTACTCTATCATGCCTCCTGTCAGACACAAATTATCAACTTACCAGCACACTATTGATGTAGTGCCCCTACCCATTATCCTCATTACTCACGGCATTTCACCACTTCCCATAAAAGTTATAGTATGGCGTGCATCTGCACTGAAGGAATCATTGACCAGACTCACCTTAATGGCATCTGGATCAAAATGGTATCTGTTCCTTTGGACATGTCTGAAAGAACAGACACCATTTTGATCCAGACGCCAGTAAGGTGAGGCTGGCCAATGATCCCTTCAGTGCAGATACACACCACAGTTAAACTCATATGGAAATCAGTGAAACACCATGAGTAATGAATATAATGGGCAGGGGCCCTACATCAGTAGTGTGTGGATAAGTTGAGAATCTGGGTGTGATGGGTGGCATGGTAGGGTAGTCTATGCATCCAGATGGCTTAGTAGACAGAGAATCTGCCTAGTAAGCAGGAGACTGGGGTTCAAATCCCAGTCCAGCACAAATTCCCAGCTTTCCCCATTAATGTAAATCATTGTCCACTATGTAGCAAAATGTCATTCATTTCTTTGTGTCATGAAATAAGATATTCCAGTTCTGTAGCTGATGACTGAATGTTATTTGAGGAAGTGCAGGGGGAGGGGTTCAGTATTCTGATAGGGATAAACAAGAACAGTGTATTACATATTAACAAATGCTAGAGTGAAGTTGTGTTACAACTTTAGGTACTACCTGATTTTGAATTAGCTAGTTTTCTGCAGATGGAAAAATAATATTAGGTGGGGTAAGAGGAGGCTCTGATATCTGTATCTGTATACCATACATTAGAGACTGATCAAAGAATATGCACAGACCATAGAGAACATGGCATCACATTTTGAAAAATAGTCTAAAAATAGGATATTAATTTTTGGAGATGTAAATATTGATATACGGCTGTGGGGGCCAAAGGGGGCTAGGTTTACTTTAGGATGCAGATCAGATGAGGTCATAAACAAAAAACTGGTGAAGGTAACTAAACAACTTAAGTTACTTAATACAGTAAGATAATGTGACCTGCATTGTGCACTGCCGGTTATTAAAATTGAAATATCACAAAGGATAGCAAGTAATGAAATTTTACTTATTGTGCATATACATTATAGTAGGAATAACGTGATTAAATTTGTAGGTGATATGGTGATATACAAGGTACAAAATGTAGTACACAGAGAAATTACCTCTAACAACAACAACAGCTGGTATAACCCTGCTTGCCATCAAGATGAACTGAATTTGGATAACAGATGTGGGTAGGTTATTCCACTTTTCCAGCATTCATTGATCACAGTGGTTTGTAAGTGATGGCATGTCAATCTTTTGGCAACCCATGACCAGTTGTTTTCAATCAATGAGAAGTCTGGAGATGTTGTTCACCAGGGCAATAGTCGAACATTGTCCATATTGAGATGGGTCAGGACAATAAAGAAAACATGCATTCTTGTGTTACCTTGTTGAAGGATGTCATGGAGAGCTGAAAGATAGGGCACAATCACTTACAAAATGTCAGAAATGTAATGGCTACTGTCCAAACAAATGGCTATACTAACCAGAAGTAATAGTATTATGTATCCAGTAGCATCCCATACCATCAGACCAGGTACTAGGCCCAGATGGTGGTGATGTATGCAATAGGGCAACATTAAATCTCTTTGAAGTTTCAAAATATGGATATGTCCAATGTGACACTGTACAAATAACTATGGCTCATTGGCAAAGAATACGAGATACTACCTTAGTCCACTGTTATGAGACACAACTGATGGCACACACTTCTCTGCTGGCACATGATGGGAAGCTGCAACAATAGTCAGGAGGCTGACAGCCTGTGGTGCTCCAGGCATTGTCACATTGTGTAAGTGGATACACTTCTTGCTGCAAAAAAGCCCATTTGCTGAGTCAAGGTACATGACATGGCTGAATGATCCTGTCCAGCTGCATGAATAATATAACTTTCCTCTTCACCACTAATTGTGTGAGGCCATTCAGACCTTGCATGCCATTGAGTATGGTCCTCATGAAACCAATCATCTCATAATCACATGTCAGTCATGAAACTGATGTCTTGATAGGCTGTGATCCTCTTGATGTCAAATTCCAACATGTATTTGTATAAATTTCACCTTCTTACACAAGCCATAACACACTGTCACAAATTTCCTACACTCAAATGGAATTTCTGAATAACAAACTCATTGTGTAATCTTCCCTTATTTCCATAGAATGTAGGTGGTGTTACTTCTATTTACCTTGACCTGTTATGCTGAAATGATAATCATTTGCTTGAATATGCATATCAGCATTTAGTACCCTTTATGCCAGTTTGATGTTTGCTGCATGCCATCATGATGGACTTAATAATTTTAATGACCACCAGGACATTGATGATACTTTAACAAAACAGTCTTACTATCTCAATAATGCAATTATCAATGTTCAGAAAAATCAGAATGTACTAGGTTTTGTCAGTATTTATTTTTTTGCCAAATTATTAATATATATATCACTAAAATTACAAACAAAAATGCTTGTATCCAATTGCAATGAATAATAACAACACTAATAATTACAGGACACAGTTAAAAATTACATAATGGAACAGCATCATTGCAAGTGCTCACCTTAAGGGTGTGTTTTACATTACCTATCAACTTATTCTCAAATATGGTACCCTGAGGTGTAGAAAATAATAAAACAACAGCTATGAAACATGGCCTCTTGCTGGCGCATAAATGTTTAACAAATTATTTACAATGGCATGGACTTGGTTGATAATTACTTATGACAAATTAAAAATTGTGATGCAAATGACACAAACTACGCAATATTAAAAAACAAATACAGAACATAAATCTGAGTAGGTAAATGCAATGTGAATAATGATTTCACCAATAGCTCCCAAAACAAATCTAAAGCTGCATGAGATGCTATCAAAAGCCAACTGGGGAGAAAAAGTTATGACAGCAAAAATACTTCCTGTGTTGTTCATGTGTTTTCCATGATTTGTTTATTAATGTCTGTGACTTGTATAATACTGCTGCTATTAAACAAATCTAATGTGATAATGTCTAAAACTCAAATTATGCTGACAACTTCTTAACCATTTTGAACACACAGGCAGCAAGAAAGTCAAGTCACTCAAATCAACAATACATGTTGGCTGTATGCTTGTGGTTCTCAGCAAGGCATTTGATCTGGTCAGTCAAATAATTCCACTTAAGAAACTAGACCCTGTGTTCCTTGCCGCAGTGGTAACACCGGTTCCCATCAGAACACTGAAGTTAAGCACTGTTGGGCTGGGCTAGCACTTGGATGGATCTGGTCTGCTGGGCACTGTTGGGAAGCGGGATGCACTAAATCCTTGTTGAGGCAAACTGAGGAGCTACTTGACTGAAAAGTAGCGGCTCCATTCTCATAAACTGACATACAACTTGGAGAATGGTGTGCTGACCACACGCCCCTACATATCTGCATCCAGTGATGCCTGTGGGCTGAGTATAAAAATGGATCAAATGTGTAAGAGGTTACATAGAGTGCAGCACAAGGTTCTGTTTTTGGGCTTCCACTGTATATAACCTATGTGTATGACTTGCTTAATATTATGCTGCACAAGTCCACATTATAAGCAAAATACATCACATTCATTATATCTGGCAGAAACATAGCACCATTAAAACATAAAAGTAGAAATTATCTTAAATCATCCAGTATATTGTTAGGAATCAATAACTTGCATGTTAACTGTGAAAAAACTTTGACTATTCGGTTCAGTTTATGTGTTACAGATGAGAACAAAGACTGTAGTTCTGCTAAACTTCTCGGGATTTATTTTGATACAAAATTAACATTAATAGGTAATAACTAATATCAATGTACAAAGTTAGTGGAGCTTACATATTTATTAAGTAAACGTAGGTCCTGTGTTGGGGATAAGTTATTGTGTAACCACTCCATGTATGGAATTTTGTTTTTGGGCAATTCCTTAAGAGAAAACAAAAATTCTTACTTGGCAAAAATTCAGTCAAATGGAGTTGTAGAACCAAAAGTAACAATTCTTGTAGACTATACTCCAAATAACTAAAAATACCAACAAATACATGCCTGGATACATACAAAGAAAACCAAAGGAATCATAAATTGTGACACTGTTCATCAGCATGACACATGGTAAAAACAGCAAATTGTCATCCCAGCTGGAACACTTACAAAAACTCAAGACAGACATTCACATGGTTTACATTTATTATTTAAAATGTTTGTAGCACAGGCATATAGTGTCACTTGTTGCTTTCAGAAATACCACATGAAATGGCTCAGAGAAAAGACATTTTATTCAATAGGAGAATTCAAAAGATCCCAAAAGATGATTTTAATTATAATTTTTACATCTATACTCTATAAGCCACTATAAACTGTGTAGTGGAAAGTACTTTCCTGTTATAGTTGCATATGGTTCATAGGATAATGACTGCTAGTAAGCCTCCATGTGGGCTTGAATCACCCTAATTTTATGTTGATGGTGTTTTAATAAGATATGCATAGAAAGAACTTTTGTGCTTATTAAGTGAA
The DNA here is from genome assembly GCF_021461395.2 of Schistocerca americana. Lineage (NCBI taxonomy): Eukaryota > Metazoa > Arthropoda > Insecta > Orthoptera > Acrididae > Schistocerca > Schistocerca americana. Next base: position 772,173,716 of record NC_060130.1, read on the forward strand.
CCTGTAACAAAATGTGCTGCTCTTCTTTGGACAAGAAATGTTGTTTCATTTTTGTTGTACATGTTGGTGTGTCTGTTACTAATATTCCATGTATCGTTTGGTGGACAAACTTTATTCTGATCAGTAGTATTAATGGCACATGGTATTTGACCACAGTTCTGCAACAATAATCATTGTCTGATTTTAAAACTAAAGCAGAAACTGTGTTTGCTGATCAAATTATTGGAATTAACAGTTATCTCTGCTAACCAAAGAGAGATCTAAGAGACATAATGAAGGGAAAATGTGATGAAAGTGCTACTACTACAAACAGGGAATTTTGAGACAAAAGAAAACTGGAAACAGTGATATTAGGCAATAACTACATTTAAGCCTACTGTGGTGAGATCAGTAGGAGAAGGCAAAGCACAAAAATAAATTCTTGAAAAACAAACAGCAATGTATTATCTGTGACAATGAAAAGTTGTTCTGGAAACATGTTCTCCCATTAGTACAAAATTCATTGTAATGATAGTTCTACCAGAGCTGTTCTTTTATTTCTTTTTTATTTATTGATTTCAGTTCCAGGGATGTCTCATTTTGAAGTGGTACACTATAATACTGTAAATGCTGTATTATTATATATTAAATACTATGTTACATCTTACTGCTTACTGAGTGAGATGGCGCAGTGGTTAGCTCACTGGACTCACATTTGGGAGGACCACAGTTCAAACCCGCATCCAGCCTTCCAGATTTACGTTTTCTGTGATTTCCCTAAACCACTACAGGTAAATGCCAGGATGGTTCCTTTGAAAGGGCACAGCTGATTACCTTCCCCATTCTTGACAAAATCTGAGCTTGTGCTCCATCTCTAATGACCTCGATGGTGAGGAAATGTTAACACAATCTTCCTTCCTTCTTCCTTCTTCATACTGTTTGAAAATTACCCTTACTCAAAACTTGAAATGATGGATTATCATTACAATGCATTTTATACAACCCATAGCTGCAGTACAGCATACAAATATTTTCTCAGAAGATCAGCTCTGGCCCAATACTGTTTTCCATATGTCAATATAATGTTCGTTCTGTCCTCCTGCAAATATTATTTCTATGCCAACAATCTCCATCTTTACCTAAGTGTTGTACATTGTAATGTGGCAGACCAAGACAACAATGAAATAACCAATATCATAGTTCACAAATATGGAGGTTTATGTTTTTGTTCTATTATGTGTGTTGAGTACTTGTGAAAATGTCACCATAGATTGCAATTTATGTAATGTTACACCTAATATGTAAAAACTAAAGTCTAATATAATACAAGTATACTTGTATTTACTGTTTCACATGCATCACTGTTGCCATCATCAGGTGTGCTGATGTACTGACCGGCGGTGAGCCGGCGCCAGTATGTATAGGACAATCCCCCTCCTGCTCCTCCCTCAGGCGTTTCCTATGAGTTGGTGTGGTCCGCACCCCACCCGTGGTCCACGTAGTTACAGTGTCCATTCTCCCGTCGTCTGGGCACTGCGTCCTAGGTCTTCTCGTTCAGGAGGGTCTGCCGGGACCGCTCTTGTTATTCTGTCTTAATCATAACTACTTAATTATGTAGTGTAACACAAATATTAGCAAAACTGACCGAAAACCAGCACTGAAATATAGTTAAAGCCATAAATATTTTGATTTCCAAATGTAAATATCATATGCTATATTGTGATTCTTCAATTTCTCCAGGCGTATTTTATGATGAAATAAATCTCAGGTGAACAGCCTGGTATGAGTGTGCATAGGACACAATATTTCGGCAATTGACCACGTTGCCATCATCAGGTGTGCTGATGTAGTGACCGGCGGTGGGCCAGCGCCAGTATATATAGGACAATCCCCCTCCTGCTCTTCCCTCAGGCGCTTCCTATGAGTTGGTGTGGTCCGCTCCCCGCCCGCGGTCCACGTAGTTACAGTGTCCATTCTCCCGTCGTCTGGGCACTGCATCCTAGGTCTTCTCGTTCAGGAGGGTCTGCCAGAACCACTCTTGTTATTCTTCCCTCCTCCCCCGATGTTGGTACACTCTGGGAAATATCCTTTTTCTTCTTAATCTGGGTGATTGCGGGTTCCCATGCCTTGCTAAGGATGTAACCGCTGTCACGATTTAGTTGTGGCTCCCTTACTCTAATCTCTATGGCTTCTTTGATGACACAGTCCCAGTATTTGGAAGTCTGTGTCAGGACTTTGGTTTGGTCATAATCCATGCTGTGGAGTTCCGACAGGCAATGCCCAGTGATTGCCGACTTACTGGGCTGTTGCAGTCTATTGTGCAATTGATGTTCTCAGCATTGGTCCTCAATGGTGCGAATGGTCGGCCCTATGTATACACTACTGCATTGGCAAGGTATCTGATAAACCCCTGATTTATGTAGACCAAGGTTGTCCTTGACACTACCAAGAAGGCTCTTGGTTTTGCTTGGAGGACGGAAGATGGTTTTCACTTGGTATTTACGTAAAATGCATCCAATTTTTCCGGATATGGCCACACAAAATGGAATAATAGCCAAGGCCGCCTCCTCCTGAGGTTCATCCTCAGTTTTTGCTGGTGCTGCAGGTGTGGGATGTAGAGCCTTCCAGATTTGCCCTTCCTTGTAACCATTCCTCCGAAACACGGTCTTCAGGTGGTCCAACTCTTGCCAGAGACTGTCCCTGTCAGAGATGGTGTGAGCTCTGTGTACAAGAGTTTTGAGCACACCATTCTTTTGTGCCGGGTGGTGGCAGCTATCTGCATGTAGGTACAAATCAGTGTGCATCTTCTTCCTATACACGCTGTGGCCCAAAGTGCCATCAGCTCATCTTCTAATCAAAACATCTAGGAAAGGGAGCATCCCATCTGTTTCGATCTCCATGGTGAACTTAATATTCTCGTGTCTGGAGTTGAGATGTGTGAGGAAGCTTGCCAGTTTATCTCTTCGATGTGGCCAGATAACGAAGGTATCATCCACATATCTAAAGAAACAGATGAGTTTTAGATGTGCTGATTCAAGAGCTTCCTCCTTGAAATGTTCCATGTACATATTTATGACAACGGGTGAGAGTGGACACCCCATGGCTACTCCTTCTGGCTTCTCGTAGTATTCACTGTCAAATAAGAAGTAAGTAGATGTCAGAACATGTCTGAAAAGGTTGGTGGTCTCTTTGTCAAATTTCTGTCTGATGAGTTGCAAGGATTCTTGTAACGGAACATTAGTGAATAGAGATACTACGTTGAAGCTCACCAGTATGTCAGATTCCTTAAGAGCAAAGTTGTTGATGTGTCCCAGCAAATCCACAGAGTTATGGATATGGTGTGTACATCTCCCAACGTAAGGGTTAAGCAGTTGTTTGAGATGCTTGGCAAGAAGGTACGCTGAGGCACCAATATTGCTGACAATGGAACATAACGGAATCGATTCCTTGTGCACCTTTGGCAGTCCGTAAAGTCTAGGAGGAACAGTAGCCCTCGGGCAAAGCTTCTTGGTAATCTCGTCAGGGAAGCCAGAATCGTTGAGAAGCACCAGAGTCTTCCTCTCGACCCTCTTGGAAGAATCGGTGTCAATCTTGCGGTATGCGCTGTCACCAAGTAGGCCCCGCATCTTCTCGGCATAACCCTGTCAGAATAGGATCACTGTTGTGTTGCCCTTGTCTGCAGGTAATATTACTATGTCTGGATCTTCTCTTAGCTCCCATATGGTGGCCCTCTCTCTGTAGGTGATATTCGGTTTCATCAGCTTTGTTTTGGTTAGAGTTCTGCAGGTTTCGTGATGAACTTCTTCAGCAGCTTCAGGTGGAAGTCGAGCAGCTGTTTGTTCCACTGCGCTAATGATGTCAGCAATGGGTACATCTTTAGGAGTTGGAGCGAAATTCAATCCTTTCTTAAGAACCAAAATAGTGTCATCATCCAGTTCCTTGTTAGTGAGATTGATGATGCTCTTTCCACTGTCATCTGAAGGTTGTTTCTCTGATATACGTTCAAACTTGGATGCCTGTCGTTTGGCTGACTTCCCGTGGGTTAAGTCTGCTGTGGCCCATGCGACACCATCAACCCAATCCCATGTCCTGAGGTTGAACCGGTTGGCCAGTTGTAGATGTAACTGTAGGAGTTCTTTGTTGGTAGTGTCCAAGCGCCACCGCATGAAGCGAACTCTCTCTCGTACCAAAGCTAGGCTGGCACGTTTCTTGATTCTTCTGGCCATTGCTGAGTCGATGTGATGCTTGACCTTAGCAAAATTCGGTACCACACGTTCCTCTTGGCACTTCATAAGAAAAACAAAAGAACTCAGTGGACAACTTCTCCGATGACGCGGCTTATCGATCCTTTTCATGCTTCGATACATCTCCTCCCCATAGAGGTATGTGATGCACATCACATGCCATTGGAAAGTGATGTTTTTATGAAAATGAAAGGAATGAACCATGAAATGGATGCAGATATGGTCTTGACTGTGAGTTTTCGGCCACAATATAAGTACTATGCAAAATATACATACTGTGTTCACTATTTTATTTTGTTTCTGTGTAGTGAATGTAGAGCTTTGTACAAAAAATTATTGAAAAAATTGTACCAAAATGATTAAACATGAGTGAATTTCAGGCAATGGGAGATGGCACATTTCACAGTTCAAACAAAGTTTTGGAAGATGTTTTTCAGTAGGAAATACGGCACTTTAGCAGACAATGAAAATTCTGAATGAACTAGGTAGTGATCTTGGCAGTAGAACTGATAAAACTAACAATAAAAATGATGTTTCAAAAAGCAAGCTAGGCAATAAAATTGGAAAAAAATGCAATGTACAGTCGTGGACAAAACGAGCGAGACCCCTCGCCTTTTCGTTATGCTGATCCTCACGGCTTTAAAGTCTGCTACACAGCATAACAGGCAAGGCGACGAAGTGCTACCAACATACTATGCACAGGCGTGAAATTGACAAACTATCTGAACTTTTTTAGGCTGTTTTCAATCATTTGAAAGACTATATTAATGCTGATTAGTGTGTTAAATACAACACGTAAATATAAGACAGAACTGAAAGAAGAAACGCTAATTGGTATGAACTGTAGCAAAAAAATGAATTTCAACTTATCGAGATAACATAACTGTTTTAGTAAGACAAAGAACCCCAGATCGTTACGATTTAGCAAAATATTATCCGCATTCGGCCGCGAAACGGTCTGTGTCAACGTTCAGACCAGGCATACTGGATTACCGTTGCTGACCTACCATGAAAGTGTGCAAATTTAGCAATGCGTGAAGATTCATAACCACATTCAGTTAAAAATCATTCAGTGCCACGCTTAAGTCAATTCCATTATTGACAGAAGCGGAAAAAGTAGGTAGTAACATGTATGAAATTCTACAAGAGTGTCATATTGCCATCCACAGGGCGCCAGTACAGAATAAAGGTAGCAATAAAATGTATTGGGGGCGCGAGAATTTCATAAAATTGCTTTACTGATATTCTACCTGCGTCCATCGAGATTAGAACCGAAAACAAACCAGACCTTCCTTTCACTACGCTAACAGACAACCCATGGCAAGGCAAGCGAGAACACTAAACGGTTAGAACTAACTGTGGATGCTTGTGGGCATTACATCTGCAACATCTGTTTATATGACTATGTCAGTGCTTCAAATCCCAATGAGGTTCATTGAAGCCACACATTTATATGACCACCACATACTATGTTTACTTCATTGTCTACCCAGTGCACACACAGCCCAGCACCTAGCATCAGAAATAAAGTACCTGTCATCTCATCACAATCAAAACACAATATCTCACTTATATAGTACCCTAGCAGTGCCAACCCACAAAACAAAAACATTCACAAACTTCTTCTCTGTTGCTGCTGTCCACCACTGTAGCAAGCTTTCCTGCATTCAGTGCACAGTTGCATGCCTAATTGCTTTTAAGAAGCAGCTCAGACATTTCTTTTGTCACCCACATAATAGATCCCCAACAATTAATCCCATCTACTCTGGTTTACACTTCTTGCTTTTTCCATTTCTCAGTCAGTCACATCATTTTATTTTCTCTTATCGTCATAATGTTACATTTTATCTCTTTTAGACTCACAGACATAATCAAGAAATCTCGGTTAACATTCTTTGGGCACAGAATGAGCAGAATCAAACTCACAAAAAGGATTTGTCTGGTAGCCAGTCGATGAATGAAGAGGTTTTGGGAAGAGAAAAAGAAGAAGAAAACATAAAAAGGGGAAAATTGAATAATCATATAATATTCAAGTTCAGTCATTATCTTAAGGGCAAAAATGTATAATAATAGTAATACCAATAATATATGAACCAATTACAATATGCTTATTTTTTCTCCATCTGCACTATTCTAATTTTAAATGTTCTATAACATTGTATACTAGATATAACTTAGTTTACTGTAATGCATGTAATGCAAAATGTGTTGAACATCTGGTCAGATGGGAGAGTTGGGGTTGTTTTGGGGAAGGAGACCAGACAGTGTGATCATCAGTCTCAGCGGATTAGGGAAGGATGGGGAAGGAAGTCGGCCGTGCCCTTTCAAAGGAACCATCCCGCCATTTGCTTGGAGTGATTGTAGGGAAATCACAGAAAACCTAAATCAGGATGGCCGGACGCGGAATTGAACCGTCGTCCTCCCGAATGCGAGTCCAGTGTCTAACCACTGCGCCACCTCGCTCGGTTCAGATGGGAGAGGGCCTAATCATCCTAACCTTGCCAGGTTAAATAAACCAACAAATATTAAACTCTATGAGTATTTATATCATCAAGACATGTTTCAGCAGCTTTGTGCCTTAATGTGACTCTATAATATAATTTGGATCATGACCAGAGCTCTGTATTGTTATTGCGGGGCACAGTGACCATATGATCTCCAAGCTAAAAATAATTGTGTACTATTACACAGTACATTTTACAAACCTGTGACTTTCTAAGTTACTTTGCCTTGCTAACACTGAAAGTGGAGGCATGTATTTTCTGTGTAATGTAACACCCTTGGATTACATATAGAAATATGCAATACAGTTTAGTGCATTACTCAATTCACTGTATCAAGTATTATATTATTACTTGTATTATTATTGTTACTGTGATTGCTATGATCATTGTTGTTATTATTACTATTGTTATTGTTATTATGTGATGACATTCTATATTTATTATTCATTATTTACTGTTATATGAAAGAAATGTGAATTATATGCTTACTGGCAAGAAACGCAAAGTTTAATTGTGAAAATTACGAATTTTAATAATTTATAATAACACATTTATGAATTTTTAATTAGCTAAAACAGAGTTCTCAAATTTGAAAAACTACTGACGTAATTTTTTCAGTGCAATTGTTCTCATTTAAAATTAACTGACAGGAAGTTCTAGAAAATCACTGTATAGAGTTGTGATTAATTATTGATACTGTAAGCAGTTCACAAGGTAATAAATAACCTTTAAAAATGGTTCAAATGGCTCTGAGCTCTATGGGACTTAGCTTCTAAGGTCATCAGTCCCCTAGAACTTACAACTACTTAAACCTAAATAACCTAAGGACATCACACACATCCATGCCTGAGGCAGGATTCGAACCTGCGACCGTAGCGGTCACGCGGTTCTAGACTGTAGCGCCTAGAACCGCTTGGCCACCCCAGCCAGCAGCAACCTTTAATGTAGTTCATAAGGTAGTTGGATGTACCAGATAATGTGACTTCAGCACTGAACCCTCTGGAGATGCTACTAATTAAAATAAGTAAACACTGTACCATCAATTTGCATATTTAAAAAGTAGTTGTCTAAAATCAATATTTTATAAATTTTGTATGAAATATCAAATTATATTAAAAATATGTGTCAAGCATTGTCTCTTTTATTGTGAAACATACTATTATGATTAAATTTTCATGAAATTGTAATTTTTCATAATAACTTCATCTCCAGACCAATGAAATACCGTGTGTGTGTGTGTGTGTGTGTGTGTGTGTGTGTGTGTGTGTGTGTGTGTGTGTGTGTGTTGACGTTTTCTTCAATACAGTTAAAGCTTACATATTTGTTGTGTTTTGTTAGAAGTGCTCAAATGTGGAAGACTGGATTTGAATTTATCAGTAAAATGGAATCAATGATTGTGAAACATTGTGAATTTATCTACTGCATTTGGAAAGAATAAGTTGGAAGATTTACACAGATATTGACTGGTTTTATTTTATGATCAAGAATCCTGGAATTTTTTATTTAATATGAAAGATAAATCTGAATTTTATTTTAGCTTTAATGACATCTGATTAAAATGGCATGTGTTGATATATCTTGGTACCAACCAAATCACCAGAAAACTGTCACTACAATAATTTTCCATCAAAACAAATGGATAGTTAAGTTAGACCTGGTATAATCAGTACATATAGAGGTCATTCTTACCAGTGCTCCACTTTCACATTTTGTCTAAAGAGGTTTGTGGATTTCAACAGGTTCCTTACAGGCTCGCTCAGAATTCCTTGTTACCACCATCACCTGCAGTCTTCATACCAATAATGAGACTTCTCTTTAGCTCCATAACTTACTTGAGTCAATACTTATGGTGTAATTTTAACTCTCTTCCCAGTGTCTGCATTTGCCTTTTTAAAATGATAACTGTAACATTTGTAGAACACTAACTATATTTCAGGTCACACAACCAAGCAAGGGTATTGTATAGAACCTACTCCGTTCAAATATTATCTGAACAGAGTTTTCAAATAATGGATGAAAAAGTGTGGAGTAATAGATCTAGACATGCTTGGGGATTACCTATAGACCAATGATCAAGTAATATTAGCTGCAGAGCACATGATGAATACAATCATAGAGACATACAATAAGACTGGACTAACAATAAATTTTTCTAAAACAAAATGTCTGTCTAAACGGCGTCAGCAGCATAACATTATCATATATGGAAATACTTTTTAAGAATGTCAAAAGAATAAGTATCCAAGTTATAATCTCAGATCAGGGTTCCAGGAAACAAGAAATAAGCTAGAGGACAATAAAAGCGAAACAATAATCCAACCTTTACTAAACTAAACTCCATCCGAACAAGCCTTGGAAGGTCCAAAGGTACCGAACAGCCACTGTGTCATCTTCAGCCCACAGGAGGGGCATGAGGCCAGCACACCACTCTCCCGGCTGTATGTCAGTTTACGAGACTGGAGCCGCTACTTCTCAATCAAGCAGCTCCTCAGTTTGCCTCACAAGGGCTGAGTGCACCCTACTTGCCAACAGCGCTCGGCAGACTGGATGGTCACACATCCAAGTGCGAACCCAGCCCAACACCGCCTAACTTTGGTGATCTGACGGGAACCGGTGTTACTACTGGGACAAGGCCGTTGGCAAATTAAATCCTTTAGCCAGATAAAGTTCCAAAAAAATGTTACATGAATCAATAATACAAAGCATTTGTTTGCATGGAGTTGAATCCTGGAAAATGGCTAAACAAGATAGAAGACTTGAAGCTGTGCAAATGATTTTTTTGAGAAGTTGTAGAGTTTCAAGATCCCAAATTAAGGAATTAAGAAGCGAATTAAAACTGCCATGAACATCACCAAAGAGGTGGAAAAAATGAATTTGAAATGGTATGGGCATGTGATGAAAGTAGGGGGTGAACAATTGCTGAAAGAAGCACTATGTTGGTAACCTCCATACAGAGGTAGGTGGGAAGACTGCGCAGAATGGAGAAAACAAGTGAAGGAAGATACATAGTGAAGAAAGTTGGAAGACAGTTTATTCAAGGATCAAGAGTCTTGGATACAAGGTTGCAAGAAAATGCCTAATAAACTGTAAACAAAATGCATTTGAACCAAACGAAAAACCATTGATAGGCATGCCTGTTATTGAATGTTTACATGTTTTATCGCAGCATGTTCCCATTACTTGCCAAAATAGATGGTTCTTGATAGTATTTGAGCATGTATGAAGTGTATTCAACTAGTGTCAAACTTCTGTGTAGCAGAAATACGTTTATTGATCTGGAGGTACAGAATGCAATCCACTTCAAAGCAGTCTCCTTGGTAATGCACACATTTCTCCCAGTACTCTTGTCATTGCTAGAAATGCTTCTGGAATGCATCTCTTGGAATGATAATCAGCTGTGCTGTTGCATTCAGCTTGATATCTCCTCTTGACTCAAATTGTATTCCTTTCAGGAGCATTTTCAGCTGAGGAAATAGCCAAATATCACTCATAGTCATGAAAAAAGGGGAATAGGGAGCCTGTCCAATCACAGAAATGTTGTGTTTGGCGAGGAAAGTCGGAGGCAAATGCACAGAATGAGAGGGTGCATTATCATGATGAAGCTGCCTAATTTTTACTGCTCACAGATCTGGTCATTTGCGCTGTCCAACATTATGAAGGCAACAAAGGAACTCCTGGTAGTATTCCTTTCTGATGATTTGGCCTTGTGATGCATACTAATGATGCACTGCCCCATGACAGTCAAAGCAAACTGTCAATATGACCTTGACATTGCTGCAGACCTGCCATTACATTTTTGGCCTTGGGGATGTCAAATATTTCCACTGTGATGTCTGCATCTTGGTTTCTGGGTTATGCCATAAACCCACATCTTGGTTTCTGGGTTGTACCCATAAACCCAGATCTTACCACCTGTGATCATGGTATTCAGAAAGTTGAGATTACTGTTTGCATTGTTTGGCTTGTGCTGTGCGCTTACCAGATGGTATTGCATCTTCTCCACTGTCAGCAGTTTTGGTTGGCAGTGTGTAGTAGGTCCTTACAGTAATGACACAGTATGTAAAAACATTGTTTTATTAACTACTTTATAACCATTCAGGTGATGGTTTGATCATGAATGGACATTTTTGAAACTAATCACCATTAACCGAAATCATCAGTGCAAATGAGATGGAAAAATAAAGAAATAATAAGCTGAGTTTGTGTTATCTTTGGGTATTCAAATTCTGATATTCTTTTGGTTATTGTTATACTATTCTCTCATTATATGTTCCACTGCATAGTTGAAGAGCATTGGTTACAAGCAGTGATGGGAATGGAATTGCTCTTCTGGTGGTGGAGCTTTCATGCCATTTCAATTGGAACCTGAGTATCTTCAGTTTAATAGGGAGAGAGGGAATTTAAAACAGTTGACTGGTCTTCATTATGCCCTTCCTTGAATACCACATATATGGTGAGGCACCTATTTCACTTCAGATCCCTTTTGATAAGCTAACAATACTGATAATCTAATTTTGTTTGAACAGAGCTACTGTTGTTGTTGTTGTGGTCTTCAGTCCTGAGACTGGTTTGATGCAGCTCTCCATGCTACTCTATCCCGTGCAAGCTTCTTCATCTCCCAGTACTTACTGCAACCTACATCCTTCTGAATCTGCTTAGTGTATTCATCTCTTGGTCTCCCTCTACGATTTTTACCCTCCACGCGTCCCTCCAATACTAAATTGGTGATCCCTTGATGTCTCAGAACATGTCCTACCAACCGATCCCTTCTTCTAGTCATGTTGTGCCACAAGCTCCTCTTCTCCCCAATTCTATTCAATACCTCCTCATTAGTTATGTGATCAACCCATCTAATCTTCAGCACCACATTTTTTTATTTTTTTATTTTTTTATTTATTCATCCGTGGAACAATAAATATTGTATGGATGTCGTCAGATTACAACACATGAGCACACATTTACATTTACAATTAAACAGGTTTCTCATATTTTGTGTAGTTTTTATAACTAGTCATACACATATTTATAATTACATAATATTTTGGTGATAATGTCATATGTTGCTAATAATCTACATCTATGTTAAATATTCTTTTACAGTATAACAACTTTTACTTACTACAAAGGTTTTAAGCTTTTGTCTGAAAGTGAGGGGCTCATTTATTTCTTTAATTTCTTGTGGTAATTTGTTGTACAGTTTTATCCCATTGTAAAATATACTTTTTTGCGTCTTTGCCTTGTTCTTTCTATCTAGATGGAGGTGGTGACAAGCTCTTGTTTCATGGTCATGTATTAGGCTGTTTGTGTTGTACATGTAGAGATTTTTCTTAATGAACATTATGTTCTGAAAGATATACTCACAAGAAACTGTTAGAATTCCTAGCTTCCTAAATAATTCTAGACAGTGGGCCCTGTTGTTGCTATTTGTTATTATACTTATGGCTCTTTTTTGTACTTTGAACACAGTTTGGATGTTACTGGCATTTGTTCCCCAAAACATGATCCCATAGCTGAGGACTGAGTGTAGATATCCGTAATATGTTATTTTAAGACAGGTATTATTGCATACCGGTGCTAGGATTCTAAGAGCATAGCATGCTGTGGATAATTTCTTTGCCGAAATGTTGACATGGTTTGTCCATTTCAGTTGGCTGTCTACATTCATCCCTAAGAATGTGGTACTTGTTACACATTCTAATTCATTAGTATTAACTTTTATTCTAGTGGCATTGTGTTTTTTGTTCAATTGGAAGTTAATATAGTTAGTTTTCTTTACATTTAGGGTTACTTTATTTTTTAATGACCAGTTGTGGACATCATTGAGAGCCTCATTTGTTCTTTCTGACAGTTGTGTTGGATTTTCACCTGTTATTACTATGTTGCTGTCATCAGCAAAAAGTATTTTTTCGCCATGTCTGATACTTTGTGGGAAGTCGTTAATGTATATAAGAAACAATATTGGGCCTAATACACTTCCCTGTGGGACACCTATATTCACATTTTCTGGGTCAGACAGGTGTTTTATAAGGGAATTGTTTGAAACTTGTGATATCTCAACTCGTTGAACTCTGTTTTCCAAGTATGATTTGAACCACTTCTTTGTCACACCTCTTATTCCTATTTGCCCTAATTTATGAAGTAAGATTTTGTGGTCAACTGTATCAAAGGCCTTGGACAAGTCTAAAAAGATACGACTTACATTTTCACCTTCGTCCAGTGCTTCTAAAATTACTTTAGTGAACTGTGCTATAGCATATTGTGTGCCTTTTCCAGGCCTAAAACCAAATTGGTCATTGGAAAGAAGATTATATTGATTCAGGTAATTTAGCAGTCTCTTTTTGACTAGTGTTTCTATTATTTTAGAAATGATAGACAGTATAGAGATAGGCCTGTAGTTCTCTACATTTTCCACATCTCCGTTTTTAAGGATAGGTATAACTTTTGCTTGTTTTAGGTACTCCGGAAAGTATCCAGATTCGAAAGATTCATTAATTATGTCTGTTAATGGGCCCTTTATGGAGTCTATACAATCTTTAATTACGCAGACTGCGATTTCATCAAGTCCTACTGAAGTTTTATTTTTTAGTTGGTGTACTACGAGTGCCACTTCCCTTTCTGTAGTTGGCAAGAGCACCATTGAGTTTGTTGGCTGGTTCTGAGTAGGTAAATCATATGTATCTGGAAATTTCTGCTGTAATTTTTTTGCAATACTACTGAAATATGAGTTTACAAAATCAGCTAATTTTTTAGGGTTACCTACTGGTACATCTTCGTATTTAAAATGTGAATTGAGGTCCTTTTTAGCAGAGTTAGATGTTTCCTGTTTGACGATGTTCCAGGCTGCTTTGCTCTTGTTTTCAGCTTCAAGTAATATTTTGTTGTTTGATAGCTTTTATTCTCTTCTTGTCTCAGTTATTTATCGTCCATGTTTCACTTCCATACATGGCTACACTCCATACAAATACTTTGAGAAACGACTTACTGACACTTAAATCAATACTCGATGTTAACAAATTTCTCTTCTTAAAAAACACTTTCCCTGCCATTGCCAGTCTACATTTTATATCCTCTCCACTTCGACCATCATCAGTTATTTTGCTCCCCAAACAGCAAAACGCCTTTACTACTTTAAGTGTCTCATTTCCTAATCTAATTCCCACAGCATCACCCGACTTAATTCAACTACATTCCATTATCCTCATTTTGCTTTTGTTGATGTTCAACTTATATCCTCCTTTCAAGACACCGTCCATTCCGTTCAACTGCTCTTCCAAGTCCGTTGCTGTCTCTGACAGAATTACAATGTCATCGGCGAACCTCAAAGTTTTCATTTCTTCTCCATGGATTTTAATACCTACTCCAAACTTTTCTTTTGTTTCCTTTATTGCTTTCTCAATATACAGATTGAATAACATTGGGGATAGGCTACAGCCCTGTCTCACTCCCTTCCTAACCACTGCTTCCCTTTCATGCCCCTCGACTCTTATAACTGCCATCTGGTTTCTGTAGAAATTGTAAATAGCCTTTTGCTCCCTGTATTTTACCCCTGCCACCTTCAGAATTTGAAAGAGAGTATTCCAGTCAGCATTGTCAAAAGCTTTCTCTAAGTCTACAAGTGCTCGAAACGAAGGTTTGCCTTTCCTTAATCTTTCTTCTAAGATAAGTCGTAGGGTCAGTACTGCCTCATGTGTTCCAACATTTCTACGGAATCCAAACTGATCTTCCCCGAGGTCGGCTTCTATCAGTTTTTCCATTCGTCTGTAAAAAATTCATGTTAGTATTTTGCAGGTGTGACTTATTAAACTGATAATTCGGTAATTTTCACATCTGTCAACACCTGCTTTCTTTGGGATTGGAATTATTATATTCTTCTTGAAGTCTGAGGGTATTTCGCCTGTCTCATACATCTTGCTCACCAGATGGTAGAGTTTCGTCAGGACCAGCTCTCCCAAGGTTGTCAGTAGTTCTAATGGAATGTTGTCTACTCCGGGGGCCTTGTTTCGACTCAGGTCTTTCAGTGCTCTGTCAAACTCTTCATGCAATATCATATCTCCCATTTCATCTTCATCTACATCCTCTTCCATTTCCATAATATTGTCCTCAAGTACATCACCCTTGTATAGGTCCTCTATATACTCCTTCCACCTTTCTGCTTTCCCTTCTTTGCTTAGAACTGGGTTTCCATCAAAGCTCTTGATATTCATGCAAGTGGTTCTCCTTTCTCCAAAGGTCTCTTTAATTTTCCTGTAGGCAGTATCTATCTTACCCCTAGTGAGATAAGCCTCTACGTCCTTACAGTCGTCCCCTAGCCATCCCTGCTTAGCCATTTTGCACTTCCTGTCGATCTCATTTTCGAGACGTTTGTATTCCTTTTTGCCTGCTTCATTTACTGCATTTTTATATTTTCTCCTTTCATCAATTAAATTCAATATTTCTTCTGTTACCCAAGGGTTTCTACTAGCCCTTGTCGTTTTACCTATTTGATCCTCTGCTGCCTTCACTATTTCATCCCTCAAAGCTATCCATTCTTCTTCTACTGTATTTCATTCCCACATTCCTGTCAATTGTTCCCTTATGCTCTCCCTGAAACTCTGTACAATCTCTGGTTCTTTCAGTTTATCCAGGTCCCATCTCCTTAAATTCCCACCTTTTTGCAGTTTCTTCAGTTTTAATCTACAGTTCATAACCAATAGATTGTGGTCAGAGTCCACATCTGCCCCTGGAAATGTCTTACAATTTAAAACCTGGTTCCTAAATCTCTGTCTTACCATTATATAATCTATCTGATACCTTTTAGTATCTCCAGGGTTCTTCCATGTATAAAACCTTCTTTCATTATTCTTAAACCAAGTATTATCTATGATTAAGTTATGCTCTGCGCAAAATTCTACCAGGCCGCTTCCTCTTTCATTTCTTAGCCCCAATTCATATTCACCTACTATGTTTCCTTCTCTCCCTTTTCCTACTGACGAATTCCAGTCACCCATCACTATTAAATTTTCGTCTCCCTTCACTACCTGAATAATTTCTTTTATCTCATCATACATTTCATCAATTTCTTCATCATCCGCAGAGCTAGTTGGCATATAAACTTTTACTACTGTAGTAGGCGTAGGCTTCGTGTCTACCTTGGCCACAATAATGCGTTCATTATGCTGTTTGTAGTAGCTTACCCGTACACCTAATTTTTTATTCATTTTTAAAACTACTCCTGCATTACCCCTATTTGATTTTGTATTTATAACCCTGTATTCAGCTGACCAGAAGTCTTGTTCCTCCTGCCACCGAACTTCACTAATTCCCACTATATCTAACTTTAACCTATCCATTTCCATTTTTAAATTTTCTGACCTACCTGCCCAATTAAGGGATCTGACATTCCACACTCCGATCCGTAGAACACCAGTTTTCTTTCTCCTGATAACAACGTCCTCTTGAGTAGTCCCCTCCCGGTGATCCGAATGGGGACTATTTTACCTCCGGAATATTTTACCCAAGAGGACGCCATCATCATTAACCATACAGTAAAGCTGCATGCCCTCGGGAAAAATTACAGCTGTAGTTTCCCCTTGCTTTCAGCCGTTCACAGTACCAGAACAGCAAGGCCATTTTGGTTTGTGTTACAAGGCCAGATCAGTCAATCATCCAGATTGTAGCCCCTGCAACTACTGAAAAGGCTGCTGCCCCTCTTCAGGAACCACAAGTGTCTGGCCTCTCAACAGATACCCCTCCATTGTGGTTGCACCTACGGTACGGCTATCTGTATCGTTGAGGCACGCAAGCCTCCCCACCAACGGCAAGGTCCGTGGTTCATGGGGGGGGGGGGGGGGGGGGTGGCTACTAGTGTCTCACAAAACTGTATACAACCTGTTACTGTAACTTTATCAATCACTGTGATGAAGGTCTCAAATGAAACTGTGCAATTTTCTTGGTTCTGGGTTAGATTAATTCTGGTGCTCTTAGTAGACATAAAAAAATAATTAATAACCTTGTGTCACTGTATATTTTTTGGAAGCATGAATTAAATGAACATTGGCATATGGCCCATTATGTCTGATCTTCACAGACTTTGATTCCACTGTATTTCATTAAAATCTTCAGAAGCATAAAATTCAGTGTGGCACACATTCAGACTAACATAATGACTGTCACACTTCCACATATCTGCCTCTTTGTATGACACAAAATGCATAGTAAAACACAGTATCTCTCATCAAATTACTCTTGCCTGTTTCCTCATGACCTTCTACAGTAGCAATGCATATTATCAGGTAAAGCACACTTGTCAGAAACTCCTATTTACTCACTGGTTATCTGCCTCTAATTACTGGGTGCTCTAGTCAAATGCCTGCCCCCTTCCATTTGCTCTGGTTAGGCTCCAATTGCTTGCCAGTTCCAGCAGTAGTGCCAAATATAGCTGGAGTGTCTGCCCTACTAGGAGCTCTGACTTACTCATCAATTAACTGGATGTGCAGTCTAGCTCTAGTGACTAGCATTCAACCTCACTTAAATCTGTTTTGGAGAGTATACATCAAAAATTTATTCTCTGAATTTCACTTCAGATTTTGTGGTGATTAAGATGAGTTACACCAAGGTGACTAATTGTGTGTGTAGTCAATATTTCTCACGATTTTAAATGTTGACTGTGGATACAGTCCTATACTTTCCTAAAATCTACAAAGATTATTGCAAGAAACTTGTTTCGTTTCCTGCAACATGACATGACTAATTTTAATGTGATTATTTGTGCTGTGCATCTTCTCCAGGGTGTGAATCCACCCTGGTATTCATTTGCTTTTCAATGTAATAGTTGATTAATCCTACCAAGTAGAATTCTGGATAAAATATTATGTATGCAGTTTAAAAGAGATGTGCTGCTGTAAATATCCATTTGTTGTGAGTGGTTGGATTATAGCTGTGGTCCAATGTAAGGGGAATTCTCTAAATTTCTGGTAGCCATTTGTAAGGAGGCCCCAACCACATTGGTATATTTCCACATTTCTGCATTTATGTATGCCTTGTAACTTTTCATCTCCTTGAATGCTACTGGACTGTTGGGGGGGGGGGGGGGGGGATTTGTGCATTCAGGTTTTCTTTATTGGGATATTTGTGTTAAATTTCTCAAGTTTCCTTGTTATTTTCACTATCAAATACTTCCACCATGATTTTACATTCCCCCTTATACTCTGTGTCATTTTTCATATTCACCTTCCAAGATTAATGAAGGGGGCATATTTTTGTACTTGACTCCAAATGTTCAGTAATGATCTCTGGAACTAGTCTATGGTACTTTTCTTCTATTCAGGTGGTCAGACCATTCTGGCACTCTCTTGATTTGTCTGACAATTTGGGTGAATTTGAGACTGACATCATTTTTATTTTATTTTACAGGTTTGAAATTTTAACTATTCCTGAGGTCTTTTTTTGTGAATATTGTCACACTATGATGTCCACCAAACATGTATTTTATATAGGTTTAAGGGGGATACATTTTTAGCACGTTGTTTGTCAGTTGGTACCAGTACTTATTACTTATTAGTTATCCATTAATTGTATGGTTTTTGTTATATCTTTATATTTTATTATTTCTGATTAATTGATGGGAATTGTAATACTTCTTTTCTTTGTTGGTTATACACCTCTGCTTTAGAAGTGTGACTTTAATTCTGATTTTGACTATGTAGTTGTCTAAATGTATTACCTTTGGAACATCCATTCAGTCTTGATTCAGCTGCAGCCAACTTTTCCTCCAGTCTGCAATTGCCAAGTTTTACATTTCTTTTTTTTTTTTTTTTTTTTTTTTTTTTTTTTTTTTTTTTTTTTTTTTTTTTTTTTTTTAAAAATATGTGGGTTTGGAGAAGAAGCTGTACAGTCTGCAGGGTAGGACAAGTTTTGACCATACAAATTGGTATGTTTCTATGGAGCCCATTTCTTAATTATACCCTTTTTCTCTTCCTATTAGGTCGCTGAAGCCCTCTAATAAGATCTGAACATTGTATAATTTACTTAAGCTACTGACTGCTTGAGAAGAGGCCAAAAGTTTCTCCATTTTTCTGGGCTTTATTAGCAAATGTTTCTCATTACTGAGGAATTGGGTATTTATGATTGTATAGATTATATTTGTTTTTTAAGTTAAAGTTCTGATACCTGGTAAAATGGTTTGAAGATGAAATATAGAATGTTATTTTTTATATTTACTGTAGACTTTGTTCCATACTGGGAGCATTTCTTTGTGCCCTTTGCTTGAGCTTCCCATTGCAAATTCCATATCTTTGAAACTCACTGAACTATTCCATCACATTTCTCATCTACTGGAGCTTTGTTATTAAATTTTTTTGTTTATCTGATTCAGCTATAAAGTTTTAACTTGAGAAATAATATCCATTACTGTAATGTAACTTGAACCTCTGAGGATAAGAAAGCTGTGCTGCAGGGTTGGTCATTCAGGCAGATTAGTTTTCCACTGTGCATTGTGATGAAGCTGATTTGGGATCCTTTTCTTGTGTGCTGATGGATGTTTGCACAACTGCAAGTGTAGTTTTCTGCTACTTTCTCGTTGGACAGAACTGTGGAATTTTTTTCCCCAAGATAACTCTCCACATTTTACTTTCAACAGTAGTCAGCCTTGAATGGCGTGAGCTTCAGTTTACAACTACAGTTGTTAACTGCAGAGGTTAATTCAAGATATTTTCTAGGTGAATATATTATTATGAATTGTATCAATGGTAAAGCTTATTTCATTGTAAAATGATCACTGTCCAATAAAAATTCTTTATTCTTATTTCATTCACACAAAGATGACAAATGCTGCATTTTTGGTTGTGCACTGAACTGTACATCAAGAATATCATGGCAATTTATTTAATGGAGAAAATACCAACAATTTCAGTCCATGCATATTAAGGAGTTTTTATTCAGTACCTCAGTTTCAGTATTGCATTTTCTGAAATAATTATATCTAAGATTGATATGATAGTACACTCTCACTGAATATCAGATAATAAGGTAATTGTACAGACGCTGTAGAACTGCTACAGAAATAGTGGCAGCAGTATTCACAAAACAGCTATGAGGCTGTATTTCCACAAAACAATTCACCGAGTTAACTGTAATGTAACTTGAACCTCTGAGGATAAGAAAGCTGTGCTGCAGGGTTGGTCATTCAGGCAGATTAGTTTTCCACAATAGTAAATGTTCTATCATGGTGAATACATAAATTTCCACTGTCAAATATCTTATTGTTGTTATGTAATGTGAAATCAAATTTGTAATACTTTGTATACAAATATGTTAAACATGTTCCATTCTTATACTAATGGGACAAATTTTATAGGATTTGATGACCTCTACCTCAGCAAAGAGCATAATTTTGACATGCTATTAATTCAGCATATCTTACAGTCAGCTTAGGAAATCCTACAATGTGACTCACCCGACAACAGTGCATGTCAGTTCACTGAGCTCTGATTATTTACTTCACTACTGAGGCATTGCTTTCCACTGTATCTTTGTGAGGTTCTCCAATGAAATTTTTGCTACTGGATCCACTAGAAGGAAATGAATTTTCACCATTATGCTGAATTCACTTCAGGTAAACACTGTGTTACATTCTGGAATCATATTAACAAGTGCGATTTCTCAATCTAGGTCAAAATATATGTCGCATCTTTTCTCTCAAAGGGATCTGGTGTTATGCAATATGCCCTGTGCTTGTTTGGAATGCTACAGAGTTTGACATATTTGTCACCACATAATTTATTGTGCATTAATAATTTAGAAACATATGAGACACAGCATTTATGGAAATTATTCAGTTTGCCTGTCAATTTTCAGTTGTTAGTGTGTTTACAAAGGTATCACTGGGCAGGAATGCTGTCCATAGAGCTGCAAATCACTATGTATAAAGGAAACAAGGATATTCACTACTCAAAATTACTAAGAAAGGTTATTAAAAAATCAATAAACATACACATAATGTCAAAAATCAGTGTGTCTGACAACAGAGTTAAAGCAATATGGAATATAGTGAAGCAAAAGACAGGACAACCAACCACAGAAGAGGATAGCATTACTATTGAATTGAATGAAAGGGTTATAAATGATAAGTCACAGGTAGCAAATGTATTTAATAATCATTTCTTAAACTTAGTACACAGCATAGGGACCAACAGTTCAAGAGGAAGAACACAGCAATATGTTGAAGAAGTAACTCTCATAAAATTAATCATATGAATGAATCACCAACTTCTACTTCCGAAATTAAGATGGTCATGTATTCTCTCAAGAATAAAAGCTCTTCTGATTTTGATGGTGTTTCCAATAGAGTACCAAAGATTTGTCCCCATATAATAAGTCCGGTATTGTCTGAAATATATAATGCATCACTAACTCAAGGCGTTTTTCCAGAGAGACTAAAATATGCCATTTTTAAACCCCTCTTTAAGAAAAGTGATAAGAGAGACTTCAGTAACTACCAACCTACTACTCTGCTGACATCATTTTCCAAAATTTTTGAAAAAGTGATATATTCTAGAATAGTATCTCACCTTGGCAATGATAATATTCTCAGAAAATCACAATTTGGGTTTCGGAAGGGTTGCACTACTGAGAATGCCATTTACAATCATTAAATAACAAGCATTAAATAACAAAATAGCACCAGTAGGTATTTTCTGTGACCTATCCAAGGCATTTGATTGTGTGAATCATAGTGCACTCCTAGATAAATTGAACTTTTATGGGATTGATGGTATAGCCAACCAGTGGATCATGTCATATCTAACCAAAAGAATGCAGAATGTTGTACATAGTAGTAATTCAACCAACAAAATCCAGGAACATAATTCTGACTGGGGAGAAGTCATATATGGGGTCTCCCAAGCCGCAGTCTTAGGTCCACTACTGTTTCTCATATATGTAAATGATCTACTGTGTATGCCTGCTTAGCTGGGTGGTAATGTGCTCACCTCCCATTCAAGCGGGCCCGGGTTCAAATCCTGGCCGAGTTGGAGACTTTCTCTGCTCGAGGACTGGGTATTGTGTTGTCCTCATCATCCTTTCATCCCCATCACCAGTGTGCAAGTTGCCCAATGTGGCATTGACTGAAATAAGACTTGCACTTGGCGGCTAAACTTCCCCAGATGGGAGCCTCCCAGCCAATGATGCCATATTTCATTTTTCATGATCTACTGTCTAATGTTCAACAAGCAGAATTAGTTCTTTTTGCAGATGACAGCAGTATTGTAATCACTCCCAGTATACATACAGAAATGGAAGAAATTGTGAACAGAGTGCTCAAAAGTATCATTGACTGGTTTTCTGCGAGTGGTCTCACGCTGAATTTCACAAAGACACATCATATTCAGTTCTGCACATCTAAAGGTACTGCACCACTGATAAGTGCAGCACATGGTGATGAAATATTACATAGGGTGGAAACTTCAAAATTCTTAGGTGTCCATATTGATGAGAATTTAAATTGGAGAAAAACACATTTTGGAACTTCTAAAACAACTTAGTTCAGCCATATTTGCACTTGGAATCATAACAAATTTTGGGGAGAGAGAAATCAGTAATTTGACATATTTTGCTTATTTTCATTCAGTAATATCATATGGAGTAATGTTCTGGGGTAACTCATCTTTAAGAAAGAAGGTCTTCATTGGCCAAAACCATGCTGTAAGAATAATATGTGGTGCTCACCCACAATCATCTTGCAGAAATCTGTTTAAGGAATTGAGCATTCTGACTACTCCTTCACATTATATTTATTCCCTCATGAAGTTACTTGTAAATAATGCACTACAGTTCAAAAGGATCAATGAGGTACATAATTAAAATACTAGAAGAAAACATGCCAATCATTACTCAGCATTAAGGTTGTCTTTAGTGCAGAAAGAGGTTCACAGTTCACAATGCTGTAACAAAAATTTTTGACCAGTTACACAGTTATATAAAATTTCTAACAGACAGCCAGATAAAATTTGAAAATAAATTGAAAAAAGTTTCTCCTTGACAACTACTTCTATACTGTAGAAGAATTTCTGTGTTTGTAATGTATAAAAGGTGGTGGGTAGGAATTGCTAGCTCAAACTGTATACCTTGTATTCATTTCAGGGAAAAAAATATGGTGATGTTTGGAGTACAAATAGATGTACAAATTACTTTGCAATGTGAATGTAAAATGACATCATGATGATTTATCCTGCAAAATGATTCATGGAACAGGAAAGTAACTAACTAACTAACTAGCTTCATAAACTGAAGTCCAATCTATTTGGCATCCACTAATATGTTCTATTGAAATTTCATGTCCAAATTGTTGTGTTGCAAGTATCCCTGTCTCTCATAATATAATGTAAACAGACAACTAACATGGGCTTCACTTTCCACAACCATTCAATACGGTATATATTTTGAACTGCTACTTCACTGTGAGCAGTAAATGACTTTTATCCCATGAGTATCTTATCCTTAAAAATAATC
Organism: Schistocerca americana; assembly: GCF_021461395.2. Taxonomy (NCBI): domain Eukaryota; kingdom Metazoa; phylum Arthropoda; class Insecta; order Orthoptera; family Acrididae; genus Schistocerca; species Schistocerca americana. The sequence continues at coordinate 772,196,928 of NC_060130.1, forward strand.
ATAGCACCAGTAATACTTTAGATTATCAAATCTACGGAGTCAATGTTGTTGCCAACAAAGGATTCCAACTTCTGAAAACAGCTCTAAATTTTGCCATAGCATAAGATTATTAAATCTGATGATGATACACAACCTTTGAGTTACCATTGGCACCTTTATGCCAATAATATGGTTGCCTACAAACATTCCCTTTCTCGAAGACAGCAATGAAGATTGGTGTTCCTGTTTGGTCATAGTCTGGTGAATGTAAAACTGAGTTTCTACACCATCTACGGACAATTTAATGATCTATTTTAATATTAAGTATACTGTGGTATGGAATCCTGAAAGTACTGTAACTGAAGAGAACTATGACAAACAGCATCATGATATTATATGAATCACTAACTGGCATTACATTTTAGCTGTGAAATAATGTACCACATGTCACTGGAAAAAACTTGCAATGAGAGTGTCTGCATTTAGAGAAAGTCTTTATGAGTAAAAAGCATAAACATTGTTTTATCTGAGTTTAATTTTATTTCACTCACATGTTTTCTAATATATAATTGTTACATAAACTTTCATATTAACAGTGACTTAGAACAAAAACAAAAACTATCATATCACATTTTACAATAAATATCTAGTTTTCACATATATGTAGAAGAATCAGTGTTACTCAGTACATAAGTATATTATTACATTACATCCATCATAAAATCTCTCTTTCTTTATAATTCATGGGACATCAGACACACTGCATATGTGATTTATAACTAAATATTTGGCACACACATCATCTCACATGGAACTCAAAACACATACTTCCAGCAAAAAAGTTACTCTGATTTGTGATGTAAATTATTGTCCCACTCTACACCACAAATTTGGCATTTTTGCTGCCCCTGTAATTTTATTGATACATTTCATTTCCGTAAACTGGAACACAATAACTAAATCTATAAGATTCCTTATATCTGCAAGCATATACTGAAAATGTAAGTGACTTTTACAAATTTATTGCTGCTATGTTAAACAAAAGCAAAGAGATCTAATTAGTGTATGACTGCACACTTTTGTATATAAACACGTATAACATGTTAAGTATTTGCATTTCAAAACTGTCAGTGCCAAAGGGCAAAAAACTGATTAAAGCAAATTTTCAAATGAATAAAAGTGTCATTTAAGGAGAGATAATTTTTTGTCATTTTAAATGAATTATAGTTACTTTATAACTAAAAATTAAAATTAAGCATAAATCAATTCATTCTGAATGAATAAATCACCAAAGGAATAAATCTTTGTACTATACTGTAATTTGTCTTTCATCTTTTCCATCTAATTATTTCACACATTATACACCCTGAAGGAAACTCCTGTCCAAAGATGTGTACACTAACTGTCTTTTTTAAGATAAATGTGTAATATGGAGAATGAACATATGAATTTTAATAAATATTGAAAAGAATTGTACATTTCAATTCAGTGAAAAGTTTGTGGCATGGGTTTTCTGTAAAACTTTATCTCTTACCCTCATAGTAAAGGATATCTTCCTGTTCTTCAGGCTTGTAATGAAGCTGCAGATATATATTTGGCATTAATTAGATAGAGAAAAAATGCTGCTTTCCTCTTTATAAAGTGTTTCACTTTATGAAGTCTTCCTTATTAAAAATCAAATAAAATGATCTCTCGAAGCATGTTCTGTTCTGACCAAACTCCATAAATTCAATATTTTCAAGTAAATGAGTTCTTTTAGCAGTTGATCAGCAAATGTAAATGTGAAAGGACTAAATTAAGAAAAATTCCATAATTTTATTTCATTTATAGCTTCCAAAAATACTGCAGTCACTGATTTCAATGAACTTTGAGACATGTCAGTTATACTGATTAATTTATTTAGGGTACAACACACAAAACTATGTAAGCTTTCAAGAGAATATTATAATTACAAATGGTATGTACCATCACGTACTTTATGTTTAGTTTGATTATGTGAATCATGGCTAAAATTACAGTGGCATAACGTTCTATATCAGTCACTTTGTGTTTGGAGTATTAATACAAGAAAAAGGTCATTAAATTCTTGCAATGAAAATAAATTAAGTTGTTTGAGCACTCACATATTTTGGATACATTGGGGTAATTAAAGCGGTCAAATAACATTTTATTATATTTTACACTGAGTACCTAATATTTGGGTTGTATTAAAGTTTTAAAATTTTTAAATAATTCTGAAGACTGATGGTTAAATTAATTGATTTTTTAAACAATATAAACAACAGTAGACACTCTGACACTGATAAGTGTTTATCTTATGGTGAGCAGTATGTATCACATAGATAATAAAAACTATGGAACATACCATTACAGCAGATGGTGTGCAATTCCTTTAGGTGATATTTGGTTCAGGTTATAAGATAATACACATCTACAAACCACTGTATGTTAAGGCTGAAACTACTTGCTGCAGTAATTACAGGGAAAAATGGGGAGGGGAATCTTGAAATTAAAGTTAGTGTGACAAATAATGTCTCAAACTAGTGGTATGAAGGGGTGAGAAGATGAAAATAGGGCTAGTTTGCACATAAGTAAAAAAAATATTTTAAAGAAGTATACAGACACAAAGTCTCCAAACTTATCAGCCTGGTAAAATTTAAGTCTCTGTATGTAGTAAAATTCATGTTTAATTTTCAAGGTGAATGTAGATGAATTGTCTGCACTAAAATTGACATGTATTTTAAACATGGCAGTAGGTTTGAGTAATAAATGACTCAGAACACAGAAGGAACAAGAGGAGCATATGGAATGACAGATGCAAGGACCACAGAAGCAGTGCCTGATGAGATCTGATTGAAAGCATACTTTCATTTTTGAATTTGAGAATTTTCTGAGTGTTTAATATTTGTCCACAAGAATACTATGAGCATTAACCTCATACCATGGTGTAAAATAACTGGGATTACTAGAAAGCATTTTAAAACCAGAAAAAGTCTGAATTTGACAACTGTCAGGTTCTTTATTTCATCATTGAAACATACAGGAGTAAAACATTACCTATCAAAACTGCACAACAGTTTTTCAGTTTAGAGGAATTTTATTTCATGTTATTAGTTTTCTCTAGAACACAGCTGATTCATGTTCCCTGCAACAATTTTTAACAGCTGCACTATGCAAAATGTGCACATTTGAGATGTATTCTTTAATTTTTACAACTGGATAAGAATAAATAAAGCTGTACATAGTAAATATGTATGCAGCCTCTGAGTATTTTCCAAAAAAAGTTAAAAGTTAGCCTCATGACCTATATAATTTGTTATTTTGACTACAGAGGGCTCATACAAATTTCTATGCACTTTGCTTCAGACATTTCTTACATTAATCTAGGCAGTCAGACAGAGAAGCCAGTGACTGCATGCTGAACTCTGTTGTCAGGAGGTGTGACTTGGCAGCAATGTGATATGATTGCCCCAATAAATGCGAAGGAAAGTGCCAACACTGCAAAGCCACACACTACACCTCCAACCATATCAGCAAATGGAGTGCCAGCAGGGAGGTCAAGAACCAGCATCACTCCCAGTGATACAGCATTCAGTGAACTGAATATGCTGAGCACTATGTAACCTGCAATGTGAACAGACAAATTATTAACATAATTTCAAGTCTATGCATTTTTTATTTTTTGTTATTTTTATGCTCTAATTTTATACAGTTTGTAAATGACTATACATTGGGTGCAAAATTCATATGAATAAAATAATGGTTTGTTGTAAACATTTGCCAAAATGAAGTTCTTATTGGAAACCAATGCGAAACGTTTCTTAAGAAAGAGTTCTATCATCTATTCAGCTATACTTTATTTCAAGAGCCACATCTTGGCCTCTTTCAAATGGTGTAACTGTCATGTTTTGTCTTTCAGATGTATCATTATTTGCAATTTAATATTGACATTAAGTGCAGCATTCAGACTGGTTATTCTATAGCATTTGTATATATCTTATGTTTGTCTTTATCATTTCCAAAAACAAAACATAACAAAACTGTTTATACTAACATGAGTAAAGTTCTTTAAGTTGAAATAATATACAGGGTTTGGACAAATATCTAGAAAGACCATCAAAAATGCATGCTTGAACATAAATTCAGATGCTTGCCAAGCCTGCAGATTGCAGTGTTGTATTTGACCACAAACGACACCTGTCCTCAATACGCTGTGTTAGTCATGATTAAAACAGTGTTCTTTGTAGTTGGGAGTGTATTATGTCAGACCTAACTGAATTCAAATGTGTGCAAAGTGTTGTTGCTTGTATGGCAGGTGTTTCTGTACCCAGGGGAAGCCGAAGTGTTTGTTGTTTCAAGAGACATCATATCAAAGATTTATCCCGCATACAGAGAAAGTTGATAAATATCATCTGCAAAGTCACAACATGGATGAAAGTGTGTTTTGAGGGATTGTGACTGACGATCATTGAGAGCACAGTGACGAAAAATAAGAGGACAAAAGCTGTAAAGATCACTGCGGAACTGAAAGTTGCACTTGCAAACTCTGTTAGTGCCAAAACAACATGACAGGAGCTTTATAAGCAGGGAACTGCAGGGCAATCTGGAATTCCAAACCCACTCATCAGTGATGCAAATTCCCATAACAGGAAAACGTGGTGCCTAGGCCATAAAATCTGGACTACGGAGCAATGGATGAATGTTACCTGGTTGGATGATTCTTGTTTCACACTGTTTCCGACTTTTGGTCAAGTTTATGTTCCAAGAGTGAAACATGGTGGTGGTTAGGTGATGACTTGGGCAGTCATATAGTGGCATTCCATAGGCCCCGTTGTTACACTGTAAGGTCACATTACTGCCCAGAATTATGTGACCATTTTGTAAGACAAGGTTCATCCCACAGCACAATGTTTTTTTCCCTAATGGTGATGCTGGTTCTGAGAGAACAGGGCACCTGTTCACATAGCTCGCATCATCTAGGACAGACTTTGTGAGCGTGAGGGTCTATTGTCACATCTCTCATTTATCACTATCCACCCCTATCATCGTTACCTGATCTTGCCACTATTTTGTGGCAAGAATGGTATAACATTCACTTGAAAACCATACAGGATTGTACTTATACATTCTGCAGCAACTAGAAACAGTTTCGAATAAAGACGGTTTTCCTAGATTCTATTTGGCTATTAGGCATGATTATGGCATTTTTTTTTTTTTTTTTTTTTTTTAAATCTTCACTTACATCCCACACAGTTTGATAAACTTCAGAAAGTAATAACTGTTATAAAGAGTGTTCCATGTCTGTCATGAATGCATGGTCCTTTACCCTTCAAGTAAATTATACACTAATAGCTTGCCCTTTCATATGAGGATATTCTGCGTAATGGTGTTTCTGACTAATGTGGCGCTGAATAATGTGTAGTGATGTGTTGTTTATGCGCTGAGGTTCAATTTCAGTTTGCTGTACTTCATATTTTATTGACTAGTTGTTTTTATGAAGGCATGTTATGTCTGTATAAATCGCAGAGTTATTTGTCCTTGAGATTTCTTTTTCATTCTAATGCTGAATGCTGATGATTTTTTGTGTGTCTCCACAACACGCAACATGACAACTAAAATTTCAATTTTAATCAGAATAACAGTTACACTAATTAATGTTTCCACAATAGAAAGCTTTGGAAGTAGCCTGCGTGGTATCATCTCGAGTGAAATATACGAGACAGACGATGTAAATTCTAAATTCAGTTTATTTACAAATGAAATTCTGTCGTTCCTCAATGCCGTTTCCTGATGTAAACTGTGAAACATGGCTCAGTGATAGATTAAAGAAACATTAGGTAACAAAACAATTTAAGTATCATGTAGTAGGAAACCTCAAGTGATTCATTTGTGAAGAACGCATTCCTTCATTTATTGAAGGTCCAATAATCATGTTGCACAGTCTCCAACAAACAGATTCATTTCTGTTTTTGTATGAGTGAAACTTGCAATGCTGGACATCTGGTCTGAGGCTTCAATAATCTGATTGTTGTGAGACTGACACTCCTGATGCTGCACTTGAGCTGTAGAATTCCACACACACTTGGATTTTATCATGGAGCTCATGCAAACCAGTTGACATTAAATGCAAATGAAACTAATTATATGCAGTTTGGGAAAATATGTCAAAATGTAAATCTTGATCTGTTGTTGGGTGACAAGGCCATAGACAGAGTGGTACCAACAAAATAGCTGGGGATTCATGTAGATGAAAATCTTAATTTTAATAAACATGTAATGAAACTTGTGCATAAACTTAACTCAGCTTGTTTTGCTCTTAGAATTATTGCAAATATTTGTACTGCAGAGGGTGCGAGGATGGCATATGTTTGCTATTTTCAGTCTCTTGCAATATACGGAATAATATTTTGGGGTTCCACCACTTGCCATCTAAAACAAATCTTTCTACAAAAGAGGGCTATCCGAATAATATCACACAGTCATCTACAGACACAATGCACACCCCTCTTCAACAAGCTTACAGTTCTAACAATACCTTCCTTATATATATATACAAATGTGTTTTATATGTTAGGGCCCACCTTGCAATTTTTCAGACAAATGCCGACTTGCATAACTGCAACACTCGAAATAGCACACCACTTCACATTCAGCGAACAAAAAGAGCACACACACAAAGGCATGTAAGCCATATGGGTACAAAACTCTACAGCATACTGCCAGCCAACATCAGAAAGTTAGAAGATGAAAACAGATTTAAAGTAGAGTTTAAAGAATTTCTACTTGAACAATGTTTTTACTCTGTAAATCACTATTTAGTCCAATAAATAATTCTGATAATGTTTATATTAAGGCATAACTGAAAACACTGTCTTTCATCCCCTAAAGTTTCTGCTATTTTTTTAAAATCTGATGGGCAGCTGTTGAGTGTGGTAAAATCTTCTGAATTATTATAGTGAATATAAGGGCTTCCTGTTTAGGGAAGACAAAAGTACCGCCTTAGGGCAAACAGACTATGCAGTTAGAATACTGTTAGTATACATGTATAAAAAGTTGTGTTACTGTCTTGTATGACCAAGTATATTCTTTGTTCATTTTTTTTGTACAATTTTCTATGTATTATTCTTTGTACTACCTAACATAAAATTTTGTATGTTCCTTTTGCACAGATTCTTTCCCATGTACTTTCGGACAACATCCATACAATATTTATTGTCTACAGATGGATAAATAAATAAATAAACAAACAAATATCAGTTCAGTTATGATTACACTGGGCTGACCAACTGATCTAACTATTCCCAACAAAACACACATTGCTCTTTGCCATCTTGAATCACATACATATTTGAAGCAGGGAGTACTCCTTTTCTATGAAGAGCACAATTGTTACAGTTTGTTGGGAAATACTGAATGTCATTTATAGTCACTACTCACCTTTCTCTTTCCATTTCCTCTTTTTCATATGCTTCACCTTCGGATATTAGTATACCTCAAACTCATCCATATATGCATGTTATTCAAAACAACTTGTTCAGTAAGGGTGTGCCATTTGGGCAGTTCTGAATAGTAAAAAATTCAGTTGACTGGAGAGCTCAGTGCATGACTGCCTACTTGATAGCATCAGTACCATGAGGCTACAAGTCCATTGAGTGTGGAGTTCACTGCACCGAGCAGCATCTGCAGTAGCATCCTGTGGGGAACATTTACACACTACAACTTCACTCTCTCTTGACTATAGGGAACACTTGACTGGCTACCTGATATGTTGATATCCTTGTCATCTGTAAACATCCAACAATAGTACTGTTTATCTCAAATGATCCTGTCATCTTTTACAACAACATACCTATTATTCCTGCATTGCCTGACCAAAAAGGTGAGCACCCAGAAGAGGAGTAGAAAACGAAATGAAAGTTCAAAGGTTGAGAGGGTATGTGATGTTATTTCAGTGATTACAAAATTCAGTCGAACTGACAGGCCTGCAAGTATGCACTGATTGAGCCGCCCGGTTGGCTGTGCGGTCTAACGCACGGCTTTCCGGGTGGGAAGGAGTGCCGGTCCCCGGCACGAATCCGCCAGGCCAGTCTGTGGATGGTTTTTAGGCGGTTTTCCATCTGCCTCGGCGAATGCGGGCTGGTTCCCCTTATTCTGCCTCAGCTACACTATGTCAGCGATTGCTGTGCAAACAAGTTCTCCATGTACGGTACACCACCATTACTCTAACACGCAAACATAGGGGTTACACTCGTCTGGTGTGAGACGTTCCCTTGGGGGGGGGGTCCACCAGGGGCATAACCGCACAATAACCCTATGTTCGGTGTGGGGCGGCGGAGGGCTGAAGTGGACTGCGGTAGTCATCGTGAGGTTGCGTGCCACTGTGGCTGAGGCAGGGATGAAGTCTCTCCATTGTTTCTATGTCCCCAGTTAACATAACATAACATAACATAACATGCACTGATTCAGTTGAAAGGAGTGTGACATAGCCATTGTATTCTCTCCTGAGACAAGCTGGACCACAGCTATTGTAACAGGTTCTTGATATCCTGGGTACTGCCAAAGGAGTGGAGTTGATGTCTGAGATAGTCCCAGACATGTTCCTTGAGAGACAGAGACAGCTCTGAAGATTTTGCTGGCCACCTAAGTATCTCAACATCTTGTAGACAGTTCATAGGAACACATGGCATGTGTGGATAAACATTGTCCTGTTGAAAAATGGCACCACAATACTGCTGCCAGAGAGGGAATCCATGAGGTCATAATGTGTCTGTGGTGTTCTATTGGTGCCATCAGAGTTGCCTCAATCACTACCAGCTGGCTCCCCCCTCAACATGACACCAGGAGTAACACTGCTCTGCCTCCCCAAAACAATGGAAAAATGGGACCATACTTGCCGACAATGATCATCTGCAATAGTGCAGAAACATGATTCATCGCTGAACACAATGCAATGCCATTCATCAGCAGTCCATAGTTTCCTGGAATGGCATCACTCCAAATGCAGCCGTTTGTGTTGTGGTGTTAACAGCATCCAACGCTTGGGACGTTAATACGCTGTTCTGGTTGCTGTTAGTTTCCGATCAATGGTTCAGGATGGTACAGAATGTTGCAGGGACTGCATTACTTATTCTTGGATGACAAGTGCAAATGTGAAGGGGTTATGACGTACTTGGTGCACAATACTATGATTATCCCTTGTGGTGGTCAGATGGGGTCGACTGGAACCTTGATGACGAGTATGCCGACCTTCCCAATCCCATGCAGTCCACAGTCACACATCGCGCCACTGTCACATTTGAACGCGCCATAAATATGAATACTGCACCAGTCAGCCAAATGGAGACCAAGAACGAGGCCCCTTTCTAACTCTGTCAGGTGCTGATGACGATGTCTCACACCTGTACACGGTATGTCTGCGTGCTTCACAGTGATCATTCAGTATCTAATATTGTTCACGCCCTTTACATGCCCTACCAGCACTGATAACAACACTAAACACAAACAATGCTAATGCACTCTGGTCGTCGTTCTATCTGCTACAGAGAATTGCAACTCGTAATCATTGACATATCCGCCAAAGGTATGTTTACGAGTAAGATATTATACTGACATCAGATCATGACTTCTGAGTGCTTCACATTTTGTAACAGGCAGTGTATTTCATGTGCAACAATAACCTGAAAAATACATTGTGAACTTTAATAATTTTGGGTTTCTCTCATTCTCACATATCGTCAGTCATTGGACTTCACACGAAAAGCACAGATCTAGTGTATAAATGTGTCTTCCTCCACCATATCAACACTGAAGGATGGATTTAATGCGTTATTGGTGATCATATAAGACTTCAGTCAAAATCCTTTAAACTGCTTTACGTATCTCGGGAAGTTTCTGAACTGGAGATGAAAGATGGATCCACACGTTGTTGGGTAAACGATAAAGGACTGCTGATCATAAAATGCATTGATTGTTGAAATGTAATGCTTCGAAGAAGTAACCTACTGCTAAAATCTGCTGTGTAACGCTAATCGAATTAAGTTTTACATTTTTAGCATATATGGCGCAGTTCATCGATCGTTTCCTTCAGTTATAGGCTGTACTATAAATTTTTAGACTAATAATATGTATAATTCTCATTGTTTCCTAATTTGTAAATGTTTTTTACTACATCCCCATAACCACCAACACGTTCGGCCATTTCTGTTCTATGAATTAATGCTAGACAACTTCTGTCCCACTATGAGGCGTTACTTATACCAGTCTCCAAGAGAAACGATAAGCAGTCTCTGTACATAACGGTCATTATTTCCTCACAAGCTATCGTGCCATATATGTAGGAACTGAGCTCTTACTGCTTCTAAAAGGCCTGTGATTCAAAGACAGCATTATATCCATAATGTCCCGATCGTGTCCCCACATGTTTTGTGAGCAAAGGGTAGTTTTTTTAATCAAGTTTGTAACGTAATCTCAGAAACTTGCCATCTCCAACCAGTGTTACAGGTCAGACACAAATCACAGAGTCAGCAACTTCGAATATTTTGGCGACAGCCTCAAGGCACAAAAAATGTCCATGATAGGTAAACACAGTGTCGACTAAGAGTAATGACAGCTGAATTGATATCTGTCTGCAACCGGAATTGGTTTTCTGACAAACTGTAACGGGAGCACAGAACAGTTGGTCTGTCTGCCAATCGTCCAGTTAAATATCCGGCTCGCCCCTAGAGCTTAGACGGGTTCGTTTTTTGTAATCCATTTGGCAGCACTGAGACTGGAATCGAATAGTAGAATGTGTTCTTCTCACATGAATTTCAGTTTGATTCTTGTCCCGCATTCGTCTGTTAAGAAACTAGTAGCCAGTACAATAACAACGACGTTGTGGAAGGAAAATAATTTGCCGGCGCTGGGAATCTGGAGTGGGGAGGTATCACGCTGGAAGGACCTACGGAACTTGATAACTTCTTTAATGGGCTGCTGAATACTGTTACAGCTCAGTGGTGCAGAACTGAGCTACTGTAACTACATGTACCACTTTAGACTGGGGTGACAAACGTCATGAGATGCCTCTTAATATCGTGTCGGGCCTCCTTTTGCCAGGTGTAGTGCAGCAGCTAAACGTCGCATAGACTCAACAAGTCGTTAGAGTCCCCTGCAAAAATACTGAGCCGTGCTGCTTCTATAGCTGCCCATAATTGCGAAAGTGTTGCCGATGCAGCATTTTGTGCACGAACTGACCTCTAGATTATGACACATAAATATTCTATGGGATTCATGTCGGGCAATCTGGGTGGCCAACATATTCGCTCGAAATGTCCAGAATGTTCTTCAAACCAATTGCGAACAATTGTGGCCCCATGACATGGCGTACTGTCGTCCATAAAAATTCCATCGTTGTTTGGGAACATGAAGTCCATGAATTGCTGCAAATGGTCTTCAAGACAAAGGCCGGTTCATTTGGACGAGAGGACCCAGTCCATTCCATGCAAACACAGCCCATCCCATTATGGAGCCACCACCAGATTGCACAGTGCCTTCTTGACAACTTGGGTCGATGACATCGTGGGGTCTGCGCCACACTCGAACCCTACCATCAGCCCTTACCAACTGAAACTGGGACTCATCTGACCAGGCCACGGTTTTCTATTCGTCTAGGGTCCAACCGATATGGTCACGAGCCCAGAAGAGGCGCTGCAGGCAGTGTCGTGCTGTTAGCAAAGACACTTGCGTCGGTCGCCAGCTGTCACAGCCCGATAATGCCAAACTTCGTCGCGCTGTCGTAACGGATACGTTCGCCTTACGTCCCGCATTGATTTCTGCGGTTTTTCACGCAGTGTTACTTGTCTGTTAGCACTGACAGCTCTACGCAAACGCCGCTGCCTCCAGTCGTTAAGTGAAAGCAGTCGGCATTGCGTTGTACATCGTGACAGGTAATGCCTGAAATCTAGTATTCTCGGCACGTTCTTGACATTTTGGATCTCGGGAAACTGAATTCCATAACTACTTTCGAAATGGAGTGTCTAGAGCTCTAGGTTCAACTACCATTCCGCGTTAAAAGTCAGTTAATTCCAGTTGTGAGGCCATAATCACGTAGGAAACAATTTTACATGAATCACTCGAGTACAAACGATGGTATCGCCAATGTACAGCCCTTCATTACCATGTGTACACGATATTGCCGCCATCTGTATACATTCATATCGCTATCCCAAACTTTCGTCAACTCAGTGTATAATGTAAATGGTTCAGACTACTTTTTCCTGGACAATAATCATCGCCCGCATCGTGCTCCTACGGTGAATAAATTTCTGATAGGCGGTAAAAGTCACTACAGGGGCACACTAACGAAGTCTCCTCGTGAAAGTCGTAAAGATCATGTCTGATCTACAGATACATTGCGAAGATCAATATCAGCCTGTCAACCGACAACAAAGTCTGCTGCAGACCCCTGCACACGTACAGCTCCTTCTCATGAAGGTGATCAACTGCCAATAGAAGTACTGAATCGCCTGATGCAGAACAGGTGTCATTTCAGGTCAATGCCAATCACGTCTTCTAATTGTTCTGTTCTATGGGAAGAAATTTTATGGCTTTGCTACGTTTTATGTTTAGCCTGCCTTTGTTTTCGCCGTCCGGAGTGGCCGAGCGGTTCTAGGCGCTACAGTCTGGAACTGCGCGACCGCTACGGTCGCAGGTTCGAATCCTGCCTCGGGCATGGATGTGGGTGATGTCCTTAGGTTAGTTAGAGTTAAGTAGTTCTAAGTTCTAGGGGACTGATAACCTCAGAAGTTAAGTCCCATAGTGCTCAGAGCCATTTGAACCTTTTGTCTTTGTTTTCAGAAATTTTTTAATTATATTTTTGGACACTCTTGCATGCCTAATATCTTGGGATGCAGTTTTATCTCTTTCTGTAATCGTTACGACATCCTCTTCTGCAAATATGCTGCCATTTCATAGTAATGCTAATATTTAGTTATTTAATATGACATATGCCATAATTGTCGGTAATTCAGTGTCCGCAAATGTATTGAAGGTTTGTAATTTCCCCGTGTGCCGTCATCCTTGGTGGGATTTCAATATGGTAGCTCCACCCCACACTGGCAGCCGTTTGTTTAATTGGGACACCTATTTTGAGTTCAAGTGATCCACCATATTAGAACAATGACATACTCTTCCATACTCCCAATAAATTTGAATGTTAGCTGTTCGCTGCTTACATATAATAGGCAAATCGCACGGCCTTGCGCTATGGAGTTGGGCAAAATTTCAATAGCCGAAGGGCAGAGATTTACAAGTTTTTGCAGTAGTAATAATTCAGTGATCACTATATGTATTAACAGAAACATAGGTGATTTTAGATCAAGTGGTCACAGCAAAGTCTAGGCCTCACACGTCATTAAAAAGCCTATTATCTTTATTACATGCAACTTCGTACTATTATGTTTGCTTCGCCTGTAACCCTCTATTTAAGCGAGGTTGCAACGCTGAGGCACCGGGTTCCTATCTGGTGATTGCGTCGCATTGTTATGGAGCAGAATGGGCTGCAACACGATATATTCAGTCCACCAGCACTTGAAAATCTGCACAGATAAGCAATATTTCTAAGCGTATGTAAGCCAAGTGGTGTTCATTTGAAATAAATATGGAATGGCAGCACTACGATGGGACAGATATTAGAATGAACACATCAATAACTGTATGAACAGAGACTAAAAGAAATGTGTCACGAGCGCTATCGGTAAGTTTATTACAAAATAAGACACCACGTAAAGGTCTTTGCAAAAGCTATTGTCAGAACTGCTTTCGCTAATGACTGCGCTGCCGTACGCCCCTGGTGCAAAGAGGACGTAATGATAGAGCGCTCGATGTCCTTCTCAAGCAGACTTCAAGAACGAGACCAAACTCATCGAAAGACACAAAAGGGTCATTTAGTCCATAAGCGATATCACTGGGTAGCCGTTAAAAAAGAGCTATGAACGGAACAATCTTCTCGCGAAAGGATTTGGAGTAAAACTGGGGAACAAGTATTCCAGAGACCTAAGCAGATCTAGCGCGTCTCTCTTACACTTCGGAAAAATGATAACTGCAAGATAAAGGTAAGCACGGAGCGGGAGACGGTGTAGGGTTTCATTATCAAGGTCATTACAAACGAAGCCCAAACTGTTTTAGAAAAGAATGGTAGCAGTAATCAGCTGTAGATTTGTTTCCGAATCATCAAAGTATTTGTGTGAAATAATTCAGGGAAACCAAGGGTAGTCTCTATCAGGGTGAGTGAATGGTAATTTCTAGACCGCTCCTCCCGAATACGAGTCTGTTACTTTACCATTGTGTCGTATCATTAGGACAGTATGCACAGCAGCATGTGGATAGTAATTTCTCTGTAGACTCAGATGTGAACAGAACACAAAATGAAGAGACTAATAACGGTAACGAATATAATTCGCCATCCACTGTAGAGTGCCTTGTGTAGCGTACACACTGTTGGGTCGTATTATGATGATTGACTGCTAGTATCCACAGCTTGCAGCACACAAAGCATCTGGACAAGTTGTAAGCAACTCATCGAGACCTGGTAAGTCTTCACGAAATACCCGTATCTACAATGTCTGCAGTGCATTCCATCGCTGATGGTGGGTACGTGATGCGAGCGTTCGCACGACGATCTGCGCGGTCTAACAGATGTTCAGTTGTGTTAACAGCCATGGAATATGGGAGCATCAGAAGCTCGTAGAGAAACTAATATTTCCCATACTTGCGTATGATGATGCCGTTCTCCAGGGACTTTCGCATGATAACTCACGTAGGCTGAAACTGACGATAAATTTGTCCTCAACTCTTGCTCCACTATCTGAACAGCACAGCATAAATACTCGTTCTCAACAAAATAAAATTCTCTCTGTACCATCACATAATACTGTCATGTTCTGTAAATCATTTTGTGTATCAAGAAACTGACTTTGGAACAACCTTCCTCAAAATATCAGAGAAATTAAGTCCCTTCCAAGCTTCAAAAGGCAGCTAGTGATCCAACTTCAATGACAATAGCTCTCTCTCCCACATTTTATATAGTTCATTCTCGTCAGTCCCCCTCCAACACAAAATTTCCCTATCCCTTGTCGGCAGAGTTCCCTGCTATTACTTCAGTCTTCTCCTCTTCATTTATCTGTTCCATTTCTGATAATATTAAACATGACTTCAAATGTTCTAAGCTAATCTATACCAGTCACAGAAGGCCTTAAGGTCCTAATCTGGTCTGGCTAAATAAGCAATATATAAATAAATAAATATTGAAGTTATGGTCGCATCTTTCAGTAGACACTTCTAAGCGTGCGGTAAGGGGAATAGTAAATGCCGTTCTCTTAAATATCTCCGTAGAGTTTCGCAAAAGGACTGTCCCCTTCCCTCCAGGGATTCCCATTTTATTTCACGAAGCA
This sequence comes from Schistocerca americana, assembly GCF_021461395.2. NCBI lineage: Eukaryota > Metazoa > Arthropoda > Insecta > Orthoptera > Acrididae > Schistocerca > Schistocerca americana. Next base: position 772,212,335 of record NC_060130.1, read on the forward strand.
TTTCCGTAATACTCGCGTACTGAGTGAACCTACCGGTGACATGTTTAGCAGCACGCCTCCGAATTAGTCGATGTCTTCTTTAAATCTAATCTGCTGGGATCACTAACACTCGAAAAGTACTCAAGAATGTGTCCCACAACAAGTGTTCTGTACCCGGCCTGCTTTACAGATAAGTTAAACATTTATGAAATTGTTCCAATAAATCAAAGTCGACAAATCGCCTTCTATACTAACGTCGTCATTCCATTTCATGTCGCTTTAACTGAAATCCTGGTGTCAAGCAGTCAACCACTAACATTGTATTCAGACATTACAGGTTTGTTTTTCTACTCATTTGCATTAACTTACGTTTTTCCCTATTAACACAAACTAGAATTTCTATCCAAGTTGTCATTTATCCTCTTACAATCACTCAACGAGGGCACTTTCCCTTACACTACAGCGTCATCAGCAAACAGTCGCAGATTGCTGCTCACTCTATCCGACAGATCGCTTATCTTCAGGGTGACGCCGGCCGAAGTGGCCGTGCGGTTAAAGGCGCTGCAGTCTGGAACCGCAAGACCGCTACGGTCGCAGGTTCGAATCCTGCCTCGGGCATGGATGTTTGTGATGTCCTTAGGTTAGTTAGGTTTAACTAGTTCTAAGTTCTAGGGGACTAATGACCTCAGCAGTTGAGTCCCATAGTGCTCAGAGCCATTTTTGATTCAGGGTGACCATAATTGGTTCAAATGGCTCTGAGCACTATGGGACTTAACATCTATGGTCACCAGTCCCCTAGAACTTAGAACTACTTAAACCTAACTAACCTAAGGACATCACACAACACCCAGTCATCACGAGGCAGAGAAAGTCCCTGACCCCGCCGGGAATCGAACCCGGGAACCCGGGCGCGGGAAGCGAGAACGCTACCGCACGACCACGAGCTGCGGACTGACCATAATTAAAGTTTCAGTTTAAAAACGCTGTATAAGGAAAACCGTTGCTCAGAAGACGTCAAATTTGAACAGAATATTATTCACGTAGGGGGAAACGAAATGGAACGAGAAAAAAAAGAAATAAACCTTAAACGAAAATTTTTAACAATAGATGGCGCTGTAAGCGTCTTAACGTAAATGGGATCGGCTACAAATGACAAATGAATCGCAATACTACAGTTATGGTTTGAGTTGCACATTACACCATCCATACTGTTCACTGCGCATGACTACGCAAGTCTGTGGCCAGCGCATTGCAGGAAGGTCGAACGGTGGGGAGCGAAAACGCAGTGCACAGGGAATGGTCCGAACGTTGGACATCCCGCAAACACGGTGCATAAAATCATACGACACATCCTGGATTGCTATCCATACAAAATCACCCATGTTCACGAGTTGCTTCCTGCTGACCTTCCAGCGGGACGAACGTTCACTCTGGAATTTCTTGCTTGCATGGAAGTGGACAATTAATGGCCATGGAACATTCTGTGGAGAGACGAAACCCCTTTCCATCTCCAAGGACATATCAATACGCAGAACTGCAGAATATGTGCAACGGGAAATCTGCACGCATATCGACTAGTAATACTTCATTCAGTACTATTTGGTGCGGGTTGGCGACGTTGTTTATCGTATGGCCGTATTTTATCGAGGAGATGAGTCCTGCGGATCCTGTTACGCGTACCACCGCTGGTAAGCGCTATTAGAGTCTTTTCCAACCCTAACAGCGTGGATGTGTGAGAAGACTCAGTTTTGTGCAAGACGGCACTCCTCTGCGTATCGCACAGCGAGTGAAGCGGCTGGTACAGAGACATTCCGGAAATGCTAGATTTATCAACCGTCACTTCCCTCCAGCCTGGCCATCCAGATCACCTTATCTTAATCCGTACGACGCCTGACTGTGGGGTTATATGAAAGATGTTTTGTTCAGTGGTCCAATTACGAACGTAGTTGAAATGAAGGCAGGCACTGCGTGACGCAGTCTGAACGTGATCCCCAAAGCACTCCTATCTGTTGTAGAACATACTGCTTCTTGATTTCAGCTTATGGCAGAAAACGATGGACAGCACATTGAACATGTCTCACGAGAATTAGAAACCGATGTCATTTTGTTTTTTATGCGGTTTATGGCCTAAGGACAAATAAAACCCGATTGTTCCCATCTGATGTGAACATTGCCGCGGTGGACGGGCTAACCTAACTAACTGTGCCATAACTGTTGACTGCCAACTTGTGCAGTCATGCATATTGAACAGTACAGATAGTGTAATGTGCAGCTCAAACCACAGCCGTCGTAGTGCGATTCAACTGTCATTTGTAGCCGAGCCCATTTACGTTAAGGCGCTTACAGCGCCATCTATTGGTACAATTCTCGTTAAATTATTTTTTGCTCCGTGACGTTTCCCCTTGCACCAGTAAGATGCTATTCAAATTTGACGTTATTCTCAGTAGTGGTTCTCTTAGTATAGCACGTTGAAACTGGTAGTTTAATAATACACTACTGGCCATTAAAATTGCTACGCAACGAAGATGACGTGCTACAGACGCGAAATTTAACTGACAGGAAGAAGATGCTGTGATGTGCAAATGATTAGCTTTTCAGAGCATTCACACAAGGTTGGTGCTGGTGGCGACACCTACAACGTGCTGACATGAGGAAAGTTTCCAACCGATTTCTCATACACAAACAGCAGTTGACCGGCATTGCCTGGTGAAACGTTCTTGTGGTGCATCGTGTAAGGAGGAGAAATGCGTACCATCACGTTTCCGACTTTGATAAAGGTCGGATTGTAGCCTGTCGCGATTGCGGTTTATAGTATCGCGACATTGCTGCTCGCGTTGGTCGAGATCCAATGACTGTTAGCAGAATATGCAATCTGTGGGTTCAGGAGGGTAATACGGAACGCCGTGCTGGATCCCAACGGTCTCGTATCACTAGCAGTCGAGATGACAGGCATTTTATCCGCACGGCTGTAACGGATCGTGCAGCCACGTCTCGATCCCTGAGTCAACAGTGGAGACGTTTGCAAGACAACAACCATCTACACGAACAGTTCGACGACGTTTGCAGCAGCATGGACTACCACCTCCGAGACCATGGCTGCGGTTACCCTTGACGTTGCATCACAGACAGAAGCGCCTGCTATGGTGTACTCAACGACCTGGGTGCACGAATAGCAAAACGTCATTTTTTCGGATGAATCCAGATTCTGTTTACAGCATCATGATGGTTGCATGCGGTGTTTGGCGACATCGCGGTGAACGCACATTGGAAGCGTTTATTCGTCATCGCCATACTGGCGTATCACCAGGCGTGATGGTATGGGGTGCCATTGATTACACGTCTCGGTCACCTCTTGTTCGCATTGACGGCACTTTGAACAGTGGACGTTACATTTCAGATGTGTTACGACCCGTGGCTCTACCCTTCATTCGATCCCTGCGAAACTCTACATTTCAGCAGGATAATGCACGACCACATGTTGCAGGTCCTGTCCGGGCCTTTCTGGATACAGGAAATGTTCGACTGCTGCCCTGGCCACCACCTTCTTCAGATATCTAACCAATTGAAAACGTCTGGTCAATGGTGGCCGAGCAACTGGCTTGTCACAATACGCCAGTCACTACTCTTGATGAACTGTGGTATCGTGCTGAAGCTGCATGGGCAGCTGTACCTGTACACGCCATCCAAGCTCTGTTTGACTCAATGCCCCGGCGTATCAAGGCCGTTATTACGGCCAGAGGTGGTTGTTCTGGATATTGATTTCTCAGGATCTATGTAACCAAATTGCGTGAAAATGTAATCACATGACAGTTCTAGTATAATATATTTGTCCAATAAATACCCGTTTGTCATCTGCATTTCTTCTTGGTGTAGCAATTTTAATGCCCAGTAGTGTAACTGTGCCACAACAGTTGACTGCCAACTGGTGCAATCATGCACACTGAACAGTACAGATAGTGTAATGTGCCGCTCAAACCACAGCCATCGTAGTGCGATTCAACTGTCATTTGTAGCCGAGCCCATTTACGTTAAGACGCTTACATCGCCATCTACTGGTACAATTCTCGTTTAATTATTTTTTGCTCCGTGACGTTTCCCCTTGCACCAGTAAGATGCTATTCAAATTTGACGTTATTCTTAGCAGTGGTTCTCTTAGTACAGCACTTTGAAACTGGTAGTTTAATAATAGGCACCCTGTGTGTCGAGAACATGAGCAGTCCTATCAGAGTTCCTTGCGGCACTGCTGACAATTCCTAGTTCACTAGTTAAGTTCGGCAATCCACTGGTTAATCTTCGAGCCATATGCAGAGCCTCACAGTCTCGTGAAAACTCTAACAACTGGGCAACGCTGCGTTTCGTGACGGTCTCATCATATGTCAGTTCCACAATACGGCAGTCTTGGTTTCTTCACTGAGCCCTGGTGCGTCTTTTCTGGCACACCAGCTCTTTGGCACGTGACTATCGATTACCCGGCTGTAATACGATCGTTGCCCCTGTTGTGATTTGGTGGCTGTTTTGGCGGTCGGAGGGTTGGGGCTGGAAAATTTTGTTTCACAAACTATGAGAGTGTAAAGGTCTGATACTATATTTTCAGCACTGGATTTGTGTACAGTTCTTGGTTTAAATGTTTTATAGCATTGATATTGCTGAAAAATTTCACTCACTTTTATTGAAAGCATTTATGAGTTCTTCATTTATGTTGTTTATTGATCTCTTAACTTATATTAATTGATGTTTGCTTGGTGTTTGCTGTGTTTTCTGCGGTCTGTTTGTGTTCCAGTTTTCTGCGAGTTGGGGTGTGTGGGAGCGGCGCCACGTTCTGCTTCGTTGCACAGAGGCTGTGACGTGTTGTCTAATGGGAAGTGACTCCCGGTTGGGCCCCGGCGTTTAGGTGTTGTTTTGGACGGCTGGTCTGCTGCTTCCGGCATTTTAAGTTAAGTCACCTTTTGCTCCTGGCAGCCTGGCATCACTGCCCGTTTAGTAGTTATTGAACCTATGTTATGTATGTGTACAAAAAAAAGGAGTTTTTAATTTGCTTGGGAATCAATTGTATTGGTTCAAATGGCTCTGAGCACTATGGGACTTAACTTCTAACAAGGGAACCTCCCCATCACACACCCCTCAGATTTAGTTATAAGTTGGCACAGTGGATAGGCCTTGAAAAACTGAACACAGATCAATCGAGAAAACAGGAAGAAGTTATGTGGAACTATAAAAATATAAGCAAAATATACAAACTGAGTAATCCATGCGAAGATAAGCAACATTAAGGAGACTGTAAGCACAGGAGCCCCGTGGTCCCGTGGTTAGCGTGAGCAGCTGCGGAACGAGAGGTCCTTGGTTCAAGTCTTCCTCGAGTGAGAAGTTTACTTCATTTATTTTCGCCAAGTTATGATCTGCCTGTTCGTTCATTGACGTCTGTGTTCACTGTAATAAGTTTAGTGTCTGTGTTTTGCGGCCGCACCCCAAAACCGTGCGATTAGTAGACGAAAGGACGTGCCCCTCTAAAATGGGAACCGAAAACATTTGATCGTAGGGTCATAGGTCAACCGATTCCTCCACAAGAAAACACGTCTGATATATTCTATACGACACTGGTGACGACATGTGCGTCACATGACAGGAATATGTTGTCGACCCACCTAACTTGTACACTTGGCGAATGGGTAAAAAGATTCTTCTACCTTGCCCGATTTAGGTTTTCTTGTGGATGTGATAATGACTCCAAAAAAAGTGATGAAAACACAAGAGTTTGTCACATAAACTGCAACAAATGAATGCAACAGTTTCACAGTCGCACAGTTCTTCCTGTGCTCTGTCAAGGGATATGTTTTGTTTCGATGTTTGTTTAGGTGTAGCGTGCCCATAGTACGGCGCAGTTACCTCGCATCGGACGGAAGGACGGACAGATAATAATTGTCTGAAAATAAAAATTTAAACTTTTCACTAGAGGGAAGACTTGAACCAAGGACCTCTCGTTCCACAGCTGCCTACGCTAACCACGGACCACGGCGCTCTTGCGCTGACACTCTCCTTAATGTTGTCTATCTTCGTATGGATTACTCAGTTTGGCCAGCCGCGGTGGTCTCGCGGTTCTAGGCGCTCAGTCCGGAACCGCGAGACTGCTACGGTCGCAGGATCGAATCATGCCTCGGGCATGGATGTGTGTGATGTCCTTAGGTTAGTTAGGTTAAAGTAGTTCTAAGTTCTAGGGGACTGATAACCACAGATGTTAAGTCCCATAGTGCTCAGAGCCATTTGAACCATTTTTTTGTGTTGTAAATCACTTCCATATTGTAGATTATTGCCTTTAAAAAAAGGGGAAACTACCTGTGCAATCTTTAAAATCACCTTCAGATTATAATTTGTCTCTTAAGTCTTGAAATCTCCGTGGCTCATCTTTTAAGTAAGTTGTTGTAACTGTATATTTTGATATTGTCTTAAGAAGGGCCACGTGTTGATTGCCTCTAATCTGTGCTATAAATTGTTAATAACTGATTTGCTAGTCGTTGTGTTAGTGACGTATTGGGGCCTTGTCCTTCCATGCTAAGTGTACACCTCATCCCGACTTCCTAAGTCACATTGACGTCTCACGGAACTACGAACGCCATCAACGCAGTACACGGGGCAGTGTTTAGAACGCCTCGTTCTGACGGTGCAGGTAACAGAATGGTGGCGTACCTGTGACGAAGGTGCGGTGCGCCGAGGCGAGCCCGTGCCAGCAGCAGCCACGCGCGCCTACCAGAAGCGCGGCCGCCGCCTGCGCCAGCGAGCAGTCCAGGTAGTAGCGCCGTGTGCCCTGCAACACGCAGCCTGCCCTATAGTACAGCGTCTAGGAGCTTTCCATCAGCTGCGAAGAGCAAATCTAGCACAGGTAAAATAATTATGTTGCTAAACTTCCAGGCAGCTTACAACTACCTATGTGGCGGACCCAGTCTCGAACATGAGTGTGGGTTCGAATTCCAGTCCGGCACACGGTATAAATCTGCCAGGAAGTTTTGTAAAAGCTCACACTCTCTTGCAGGGTTAAAAATTCATTTTGCAGTAATTACGTTTATTATGCAGATAAGGATGTAGAAGCATATATCACTATACATACTGCCTACAGGAAAATTAAAGAGATCTGGGGATAAAAAGAGAACCACTGTATGAATATCAAGAGCTCAGATGGAAAACCGGTTCAAAACAAAGAAGGGAAATCAGAAGGTTGGAAGGAGTATATAGGGGATCGATACAAGGGCGATCTACATCTACATCTACATCCATACTCTGCAAGCCACCTGACGGTGTGTGGCGGAGGGTACCTTGAATACCTCTATCGGTTCTCCCTTCTATTCCAGTCTCGTATTGTTCGTGGGAAGAAAGATTGTCGGTATGCTCCTGTGTGGGCTCTAATCTCTCTGATTTTATCCTCATGGTCAAAACAAAGAAGGGAAATCAGAAGATTGGAAGGAGTATATAGGGGATCGATACAAGGGCGATCACCATCTACATCTACATCCATACTCCGCAAGCCACCTGACGGTGTGTGGCGGAGGGTACCTTGAGTACCTCTGTCGGTTCTCCCTTCTATTCCAGTCTCGTATTGTTCGTGGAAAGAAGGATTGTCGGTATGCCTCTGTGTGGGCTCTAATCTCTCTGATTTTATCATCATGGTCTCTTCGCGAGATATACGTAGGAGGGAGCAATATACTGCTTGACTCCTCGATGAAGGTATGTTCTCGAAACTTCAACAAAAGCCCGTACCGAGCTACTGAGCGTCTCTCCTGCATAGTCTTCCATTGGAGTTTATCTGTCATCTCCGTAACGCTTTCGCGATTACTAAATGATCCTGTAACGAAGCGCGCTGCTCTCCGTTGGATCTTCTCTATCTCTTCTATCAACCCTATCTGGTACGGATCCCACACTGCTTAGCAGTATTCAAGCAGTGGGCGGACAAGCGTACTGTTACCTACTTCCTTTGTTTTCGGATTGCATTTCCTTAGGATTCTTCCAATGAATCTCAGTCTGGCATCTGCTTTACCGACAATCAACTTTATATGATCATTCTATTTTAAATCACTCCTAACGCGTACTCCCAGATAATTTATGGAATTAACTGCTTCCAGACCCTACGACTTATCCTAGAAGATAGGTTAAGGAAAGGCAAAGCTTCCAGCATTTATAGACTTAGAGAAAGCTTTTGACAATGATGACTGGAATAGTTTCTTTCAAATTCTGAAGTTCTCAGGGGTAAAATACAGGGAGCGAAAGGCTACTTACAATTTGTTCAGAAACCAAATGGCAGTTATAAGAGCCGAGGGTCATGAAAGGTAAGCTGTGGTTGAGAAGGGAGTTGGGCAGTATTGTAGCCTATCCCCGATGTTAGATTGAGCAAGCAGTAAAGGAAACGAAAGAAAAATTTAGAGTTGGAATTAAAACCCATGGAGAAGAAACAAAAACTTTGAGGTTTTCCGACTACATTGTAATTCTGTCAGAGACAGCAAAGGACCTGGAAGAGTAGCTGAACGGAATGGACAGTGTATTGAAAGGATGATATAAGATGAACATCAACAAAAGCAAATGAGGATAATGGAATGTAGTCGACTTAAATCACGTGATGCTGAGGGAATTAGATTAGGAAATGAGACACTTAAAGTAGTAGATAAGTTTTTCTATTTGGGGAACAAAATAGCTGATGTTGGTCGAAGTAGAGAGGATATAAAATGTAGACTGGCCATGGCAGGGAAAGCGTTTCTGAAAAATAGAAATTTATTAACATCGAGTTTAGATTTAAGTATCAGGAAACCTTTCCTGAAAGTATTTGTATTGAGTGTAGCCATATATGGATGTGCAACATGGAAGATAAATAGTTTAGATAGGAAGAATGCGATGCTACAGAAAAATGCTAAAGATTATATGAGTAGATAACGTAACTAATAAGGATTGGGTAGAAGAGGAATTTGTGGCACAACTTGACTATAAGAAGGGATCGGTCGGTAGGACGCGTTCTGGGGCAACAAGGGATCACCAGTTTAATATTGGAGGGAAGCGTGGAGTGTAAAAATCGTACAGGGAGACCAAAGAGATGAATATACTAAGCAGATTCACAAAGATATATGTTGCAGTAGTTATTCGGAGATGAAGAGACTTGCACAGGATAGAGTAGCATGGAGAGCTACGTCAGACCAGTCTCTGGACTGAAGACCACAACAATAACATGTAGATGAGAAAAACTCCCTATTTTGCAAATTAAGTTTTTTTGCTGTTTCATTTATTCGTAACAGGCATCATCAGTAGTCTACAATATAAATAAAATTATGTAATTACACAGATTTTGTTTAGAGATCTGTGCTGTTTTCTGGCAGCACATTAAAACTGTTTGTCTTTTTGGAAATTTATAGTTGTGATTTATCACTTACTTCTCTATTTCAAATCTTTCCATGTATCCCTTGATTCTTCTGTAGTAATTACATCCACACAGTACAGGTTTCTAGTATTTTTACTCTACAAGAATGGACTTTCAAGAGTTTAATTTATACCCTCTATCCAATGCAGCATGAGATAGAGTGTCGACTAAGGCGGCAGCCAGATGTCTACATGATACATTTTGGAGTACAAATACTAGGACAGTACAAGTTTCTGATAATACACTCCTGGAAATGGAAAAAAGAACACATTGACACCGGTGTGTCAGACCCACCATACTCGCTCCGGACACTGCGAGAGGGCTGCACAAGCAATGATCACACGCACGGCACAGCGGACACACCAGGAACCGCGGTGTTGGCCGTCGAATGGCGCTAGCTGCGCAGCATTTGTGCACCGCCGCCGTCAGTGTCAGCCAGTTTGCGGTGGCATACGGAGCTCCATCGTAGTCTTCAACACTGGTAGCATGCCGCGACAGCGCGGACGTGAACCGTATGTGCAGTTGACGGACTTTGAGCGAGGGCGTATAGTGGGCATGCGGGAGGCCGGGTGGACGTACCGCCGAATTGCTCAACACGTGGGGCGTGAGGTCTCCACAGTACATCGATGTTGTCGCCAGTGGTCGGCGGAAGGTGCACGTGCCCGTCGACCTGGGACCGGACCGCAGCGACGCACGGATGCACGCCAAGACCGTAGGATCCTACGCAGTGCCGTAGGGGACCGCACCGCCACTTCCCAGCAAATTAGAGGCACTGTTGCTCCTGGGGTATCGGTGAGGACCATTCGCAACCGTCTCCATGAAGCTGGGCTACGGTCCCGCACACCGTTAGGCCGTCTTCCGCTCACGCCCCAACATCGTGCAGCCCGCTTCCAGTGGTGTCGCGACAGTCGTGAATGGAGGGACGAATGGAGACGTGTCGTCTTCAGCGATGAGAGTCGCTTCTGCCTTGGTGCCAATGATGGTCGTATGCGTGTTTGGCGCCGTGCAGGTGAGCGCCACAATCAGGACTGCATACGACCGAGGCACACAGGGCCAACACCCGGCATCATGGTGTGGGGAGCGATCTCCTACACTGGCCGTACACCACTGGTGATCGTCGAGGGGACACTGAATAGTGCACGGTACATCCAAACCGTCATCGAACCCATCGTTCTACCATTCCTAGACCGGCAAGGGAACTTGCTGTTCCAACAGGACAATGCACGTCCGCATGTATCCCGTGCCACCCAACGTGCTCTAGAAGGTGTACGTCAACTACCCTGGCCAGCAAGATCTCCGGATCTGTCCCCCATTGAGCATGTTTGGGACTGGATGAAGCGTCGTCTCACGCGGTCTGCACGTCCAGCACGAACGCTGGTCCAACTGAGGCGCCAGGTGGAAATGGCATGGCAAGCCGTTCCACAGGACTACATCCAGCATCTCTACGATCGTCTCCATGGGAGAATAGCAGCCTGCATTGCTGCGAAAGGTGGATATACACTGTACTAGTGCCGACATTGTGCATGCTCTGTTGCCTGTGTCTATGTGCCTGTGGTTCTGTCAGTGTGATCATGTGATGTATCTGACCCCAGGAATGTGTGAATAAAGTTTCCCCTTCCTGGGACAATGAATTCACGGTGTTCTTATTTCAATTTCCAGGAGTGTAGGTCGCATTTAAACATTTTACGGCAGACAACCTTTCCTGTAGCACAACGACCATAGCCTTCTCCCTTGCTGTAGAATTAACTGAGGAATCTTTGTACATGCTCTGTCTCAAACAAAAGATATCGACTTGCATAAGGTGACCAAATATTTCTCGATATCGTCTTCGTTTTCCACTGCATAGTCATCGAATATGAATACGCTGTTTGGCTTTACTTTCTCAGGTGGTGGGATATCACTGGTTTCGCTGAATTTCTGGTACGTTACTCCCTCAATGCTGTGCAAAAACCACTACAATAGCTGATTTTTTGCTGAAACACGGTTTTTGAAAATATGTATACATGCTCGAAGCAGACTCCCTCAGGGTACGTTAAGAGTATTAGAACAAGATTAGTCTTCCCAGAAACTGAAGGCCCAATAATTAAAGTACATGTTTTATTGGGAAGTAATGACATCTTCCTCTTCTTCTATCAGTTTCCAGTATCATCGCTGCAGGACCAATCGCTTACAACAAGACACTTGTGGTGAAGTAGTTTTGTCCAGTCAGTTTGTATCAGTTCATTTATATTATGATGAGGTGGATTTTATAAGGAATTAAATAACACACATATACCTATAAACTTTTCTTAAGATTTATAAACACTTACATATAGATAGGTATATACAAAAACTTAAATAAAATCGTAGTTCTGTGCCCACAGCTGGCAAAGTTGATTCATGCGTCTCCATCTCTGTTTACTCATCGTATGAATCGTATAGTTGAGCCATTGTTTCTTTTGATGGGTGGAGAATTTGGTGAGCTAACTCAGCAGAGTGCGCCAGAATGTGTCATAGAATCAGCGGACATGCGGTTGCCACCTTAGTCGACACTCTAGCTCATATTGCACTGCATAGCTGGAATACATTAAACTCTTAAAAGTCAGCTCCTGTAGATGTGTGCACTCTTTGTTGTTAAATGCCTTAACTGTTCCAGGGATGTCCCATGCAGAGATTGTATGTCAGCCAGTGCCACTGATAGCGAGCGAACGTTTCCACGAAACACGGCTGAAATCTGCAGTGACACATCACATAGTCGACACTATTCATCCATGGAGAGTACGCGAAAGAACTTTCCCCCCTTCTAACAGCCGTGTACCGCAAGTCTCTAGAGGAACGGAAGGTTCCAAATGATTGGAAAAGAGCACAGGTAGTCCCAGTTTTCAAGAAGGGTCGCCGAGCAGATGCGCAAAACTATAGGCCTATATCTCTGACATCGATTTGTTGTAGAATTTTAGAACATGTTTTTTGCTCGCGTATCATGTCATTTCTGGAAACACACAATCTATTCTGTAGGAATCAACATGGATTCCGGAAACAGCGATCGTGTGAGACCCAACTCGCTTTATTTGTTCATGAGACCCAGAAAATATTAGATACAGACTCCTAGGTAGATGCCATTGTCCTTGACTTCCGGAAGGCGTTCAATACAGTTCCGCACTGTAGCCTGATAAAGTAAGAGCCTACGGAATATCAGACCAGCTGTGTGGCTGGATTGAAGAGTTTTTAGCAAACAGAACACAGCACGCTGTTCTCAATGGAGAGACGTCTACAGACGTTAAAGTAACCTCTGGTGTGCCACAGGGGAGTGTTATGGGACCATTGCTTTTCACAATATATATAAATGACCTAATAGATAGTGTCGGACGTTCCATGCGGCTTTTCGAGGATGATGCTGTAGTATACAGAGAAGTTGCAGCATTAGAAAATTGCAGCGAAATGCAGGAAGATCTGCAGCGGATAGGCACTTGGTGCAGGGAGTGACAACTGGCCCTTAACATAGACAAATGTAACGTATTGCGAATACATAGAAAGAAGGATACTTTATTGTATGATTATAAGATAGCGGAACAAACACTGGTAGCAGTTACTTCTGTAAAATATTTGGGAGTATGCGTACAGAACGATTTGAAGTGGAATGATCATATAAAATTAATTGTTGGTAAGGCGGGTGCCAGGTTGAAATTCATTGGGAGAGTCCTTAGAAAATGTAGTCCATCTACAAAGAAGGTGGTTTACAAAACACTCGTTCGACCTATACTTGAGTATTGCTCATCAGTGTGGGATCTGTACCAGGTCGGGTTGATGGAGGAGATAGTGAAGATACAAATAAGAGCGGCGGGTTTTGTAACAGGGTTATTTGGTAAGTGTGATAGCGTCGCGGAGATGTTTAGCAAACTCAAGTGACAGACTCTGCAAGAGAGGCGCTCTGCATCGCGGTGTAGCTTGCTGTCCAGGTTTCGAGAGGGTGCGTTTCTGGATGAGGTATCGAATATAGAGGGTGTTACAAAAAGGTACGGCCAAACTTTCAGGAAAGATTCCTCACACACAAATAAAGAAAAGATGTTATGTGGACATGTGTCCGGAAACGCTTAATTTTCAAGTTAGAGCTCATTTTATTTTCGTCAGTATGTACTGTACTTCCTCGATTCACCGCCATGATTTCATACGGGATACTCTACCTGTGCTGCTAGAACATGTGCCTTTACAAGTACGACACAACATGTGGTTCATGCACGATGGAGCTCCTGCACATTTCAGTCGAAGTGTTCGTACGCTTCTCAACAACAGATTCGGTGACCGATGGTTTGGTAGAGGCGGACCAATTCCATGGCCTCCACACTCTCCTGACCTCAACCCTCTTGACTTTCATTTATGGGGGCATTTGAAAGCTCTTGTCTACGCAACCACGGTACCAAATGTAGAGGCTCTTCGTGCTCGTATTGTGGACGGCTGTGATACAATACGCCACTCTCCAGGGCTGCATCAGCGCATCAGGGATTCCATGCAACGGAGGGTGGATGAATGTATCCTCGCTAACGGAGGACATTTTGAACATTTCCTGTAACAAAGTGTTTGAAGTCACGCTGGTACGTTCCGTTGCTGTGTGTTTCTATTCCATGATTAATGTGATTTGAAGAGAAGTAATAAAATGAGCTCTAACAAGGAAAGTAAGCGTTTCCGGACATATGTCCACATAACATATTTTCTTTCTTTGTGTGTGAGGAATGTTTCCTGAAAGTTTGGCCGTACCTTTTTGTAACACCCTGTATGGCTTCCCCCTACTTATACCTCCCGAGGATATCACGAATGTAAAATTAGAGAGGTTCGAACGCGCACGGAGGCTTTCCGGCAGTCGTTCTTCCCGCGAACCATACGCGACTGGAACAGGAAAGGGAGGTAATGGCAGTGGCACGTAAAGTGCCCTCCGCCGCACACCGTTGGGTGGCTTGCGGAGTATAAATGTAGATGTAGATGTGGATAATATTGCTTTGATGTCACTAAATAGAGGGTTTTCAAATACTACCACTGGGTGGAACTCCCAATTCGATATCAAACTGATACTGACACGCTTACAGGCAATGGTATTTAAACAATAGGTTTGATTGAGCAGCATTGTTTCCACTCAGGTGGCTGTTGCTGGAATAACTTCACCTTGCTTGCAAGGAAACTGACTTATTATTTAAGCATATTTGCTTTCTTTCCCGCGTGCATTCCTATTCATTACCATAGGCATTAATACAGGGGCTCTAAAATTACCTTACAAACTTCAAGGACTGGGAGAGAGGCTGAGTAGATAATATTTTTAATTGGAACCCATGTCCAGAAACGTGCCTCTTCCTTGCTACAGACGCTTGAAAAAAGGTACGAATGAAACAGGGTAGTCGTGGTGGGGGTAGGAGGGAGAGGAGGGTGCTTACGTCTGATCGGCTTATGTCTTTTGACGTCTGTCCTACCCCTTTGACAAGGTTTGCCCCTCATTCACGTGTCTTTCAGTGTTAGAGCAACGTGATTGAGTACACGTTCGCAGAATGCACGGGGAAGCTCACAGTAATGAAAGAGCCGCACGTGACCTTTATCAACATCTTTATTCACAACGTCCGACTCCATCGGATATCATTTTCCCCACAATTACGCAACGGCTTCGACGAACGGGTACCTTCACCGTGACCAAGCGTGACTGTGGTCCTGCAAGAAAAGGAGTTTAACTGTAAACAACAGTGTTTGTGAAAACTGGTTGAGTTTCGTTTTTGTTTCTTTGGATGTTAATGAATGGAACTGTGAAACAAGTGATGTGCTGGATCACGCCTAATAAATCACTTATAAAAGTGGTCGCGTTACCAAGGTGTTTTCAAATGGTTGCAACATGCAAACGGTACATTTTTGGGCATCAGTTCCATTTCTAAATATTAGCTTCTCAGTCAACTTTACAGGTCATTGATGTTTGTAAGCGAAATTTCAGAGTACCCTGTATTTTCAATGCCTCGCAGTAGAAGTCTTGATACACGTCTCAACATCTTTACCCTTTGACGGTTCTCTTACAAGTCGATCACTGTAAATATACACTTTATGCAAATATGCTGACGTCTACTACAAGTTCATCACCACCATCGATATGGAGGAGGAGGAGGAAACTAGTGTTTAACGTCCCGTCGACAACGAGGTCATTAGAGACAGAGCACAAGTTCGGATTAGGGAAGGATTGGGAAGGAAATCGGCCGTGCCCTTTCAAAGGAACCATCCCAGCATTGGCCTGAAACGATTTAGGGAAATCACGGAAAACCTAAATCAGGATGGCTGGAGACGGGTTTGAACCGTCGTCCTCCCGATTGCGAGTCCAGTGTGCTAACCACTGCGCCACCCCGCTCGGTCCCATCAATATGGATAAAGTTATTATTACCTATGATACTAAAAGCAGAGTGATGGTGCTCGTTGTCAACTTGTAAATCCTTGAATACAGTTGGAGCTAATAACACATGTCTACGTACGAGTGGTTAAAACTTTTTGAGACAGGAAAGTATGGTTCAAATGGCTCTGAGCACTATGCGACTCAACTTCTGAGGTCATCAGTCGCCTAGAACTTAGAACTAATTAAACCTAACTAACCTAAGGACATCACATACATCCATGCCCGAGGCAGGATTCGAATCTGCGACCGTAGCGGTCACGCGGTTCCAGACTGAAGCGCCTTTAACCGCACGGCCACACCGGCCGGCTTACAGGAAAGTATTCTAGACAGTTTGTGTGTGCTGTAAAGCGACATGCAGAACTCCGAGCTGCGGTTGTGATGACATTTGCTGAATTCTGAATATCGTGTTGAGTGACTGGTAAGCGCCTAAAAGTCAGAGGCAAGGTAACTGCACAGCGTGCGGTGCATTACGTCTGCTCAGCACCGCAAATTTAAAGTTATTGTTATTATTATTAAATCATCACAAGCACAGCGATTTGCATCTACCTTTATAAACTGCAGGTGTATTTGCTTTTATTGTCTGATTGGACTGAAAAAAGGAAGGGTATATTTATTTTCATGGCAATAATTTTACGATATTTCTCCCGATTGTTATGCAGACTTGCTGGCTGTTACTGCCCCTGTTGCCGTAAGCACAGCTATTTCCTGGTCCAGTTAGCGCTGCAATAATACACTACTGCCATTAAAATTGCTACACGAAGAAGAAAGGCAGATGATAAAAGGGTATTCATTGGACAAATATATTATACTAGAACTGACACGTGATTACATTTTTAAGCAATGTGGGTGCATAGATCCTGAGAAATCAGTACCCAGAACAACCACCTCTGGCCGTAATAACGGCCTTGATACGCCTGGACATTGAGTCGAACAGAGCTTGGATGGCGTGTACAGGTACAGCTGCCCATGCAGCTTCAACACGATACCACAGTTCATCAAGAGTAGTGACCGGCGTATTGAGACGAGCCCGTTGCTCGACTACCATTGACCAGACGTTTTCAGTTGGTGAGAGATCTGGAGAACGTGCTGGCCAGGGCAGCAGTCTAACATTTTCTGTATCCATAAACGTCCGTACAGGACCTGCAAAATGCGGTCGTGCATTATCCTGCTGAAATGTAGGGTTTCGCAGGGATCGAATGAAGGGTAGAGCCACGGATCGTAACACATCTGAAATGTAACGTCCACTGGTCAAAGTGCCGTCAATGCGAACAAGAGGTGACCGAGACGTGTAACCAATGACACCCCATACCATCACGCCGGGTGATACGCCGGTATGGCGATGACGAATACACGCTTCCAATGTGCGTTCACCGCGATGTCGCCAAACACGGATGCGACCATGTGTACACAGAACCTGGATTCATCCTAAAAAATGACGTTTTGCCATTCGTGCACCCAGGTTCGTCGTTGAGTACACCATCGCAGGCGCTCCTGTCTGTGATGCAATGTCAAGGGTAACCGCAGCCATGGTCTCCGAGCTGATAGTCCATGCTGCTGCAAACGTCATCGAACTGTTCGTGCAGATGGTTGTTGTCTTGCAGACGTTCCCATCTGTTGACTCAGGAATCGAGACGTGGCTGCAAGATCCGTTACAGCCATGCGGATAAGATGGCTGTCATCCAGCTCGGCGTTCCGTATTACCCCCCTGAACCCACCGATTCCATATTCTGCTAACAGTCATTGCATCTCGACCAACGCGAGCAGCAATGTCGCGATACGATAAACCGCAATCACGATAGGCTACAATCCGACCCTTATAAAAGTCGGAAACGTGATGGTACGCATTTCTCCTCCTTAAACGAGGCATTACAACAACGTTTCACCAGCAACGCCGGTCATCTGCTGTTTGTGTATGAGAAATCGGTTGGAAACTTTCCCCATGTCAGCACGTTTTAGGTGTCGCCACCGGCGCCAACCTTGTGTGAATGCTCTGGAAAGCTAATCATTTGCATATCACAGCATCTTCTTCCTGACGGTTAAATTTCGCGTCTGTAGCACGTCGTTTTCGTGGTGTAGCAATTTTAATGGCCAGTAGTGTATCCTAACCCTAAGTATACCATCATACAAAAACAACAATAATAATAAGTATAGATGGATGACTACATACTGCAGTTGCTAACACTTCTTGTGTGTTGGGAGACTGGATAATCATTTTAAATAGGGTGTACGATACCAGACTATGCACGTCGTTTTTTGGTGGACCCAAGCGAGTAAAGCATCCTCTTACTATTCTGTTGCATCGCCATTTTCGTTGAACAATATTCCTCCTGTCTACATTCATGCATCATTGCATCATGCTTTTCCATTCTTCATGCAGAGAACTGTGAGTATACTTCTGTAATTGATGTTTATTTTGGAAAGGTTCTGCATAATTGCATTTGCATGTGTTTACAGTTCTTGTTCTCGTTTATGCTCACGGTCAGACCACTAGTGCATAGAGTTTATTTATGTGAGTGCAGCTGTTTATCTTTGTATTCTTTGCAGTAATAGTATTCTTTGTATTGCTTTAGTTGCATGTGAAAAGTCAGTTTTTGTAAAGAAAGCCAGTTATTTTAATTAATAAAATAAGTTCATACACAGCTTTATTAATCTCTCTTAGCAAACCTCCACTATCCATATCAGTTTACAACAAACAGACTTGTTAAATTCTTCTTTTCTCAATGCAGGTGACTCATAAATTGAACACACAAGACCTAGATGTACGGACAGACAGCAAAGAAATGATGGCACTCACGTCAGCATTATGTGTTTTACTAATATAAGAGGCCATCAAAAACTTCCATTTGAAGACATTCCTGCAGCGTATCTACAATATAGCACGACTCCAATGTGGGTATGCAAGCATTGACATTTAGACAAGGAATTAGTGTGCCATTCGTGTCTTTCCAACCTTCATGCAGTAAACATGAAAATATGAACTTTGGTGTCATTATCACCAAATGCATCCAAACAGGACCGCTGTGCTGTTATTTTTTTCTTAGCTGCCAAAGGAAAAACACTGGTACAAATAGATCAGAGAATGAAGAATGTGCATGGGGTCTGCCAGGGAACACCATTATGGAATGGTGCCCCAAGTTCCTTGCTGGTCATGATTCAACACAAAACACCGGTCGATGTGGGAGGCCAGCCTCATCCGTTACAGAACTCAAGTGGGAAACTCTAAAGTTATGATCTCGCCGCATGTGGTTACCACACCTTCGATCCTTTAAAAAAGGCCTTACAGGTTCGACAGTTCTTGTCTGATGAAGACATGCAGCAGGCATTATGGACTTCTTTCCCCAGCAGGACATAGAGCTTTACCAAATGGGTGTTTTCCACCTGGTAGGTTGGTGAGATGATTTCCTCAGAGCTTATGGCGATTTTCCTCGATCAGCATACCAATTCTGGACTGTACGGCCTTCGAAAATAAACTTTTTGTTTGCCCCTTACATCATAATATATGTTATTCTTGTGACATCACAATTGTAGGCTTCACCAGCTCACGTTTTTCTACCATATTGCACTGCATGCAAATTAAAATTGCTTGAAGGGTGGGTATGGGGAGCTGAAGTTGCCTGCAGTTGGCACTTACCAGGACTAGTGGGGGCACCCACATGGAGGGAGGCAAGGAGGCCTTCACAGACCAATGATGCGATCATGTCATGACCTTAAAGATAACGAAGTGCAGATCCTGATAAGAAAGTGATGACGGATGCTGTGTCAGCATTTTAGGCTAGAACTATCTCTGACACACTACGCATAGAGAGTTTAATTAACTGTAAAGCTACAGAATTTCCGACAGCCAGTCAAACTACGTCTGTCGACATCGTCTCCACTTCTGCTATCGTAAAGCACAGCACAACACAAGACAACACTCGTACCGACTTGACAGAAAATCCTAGGAAGTTATGGTCTTACGTGAAATCAGTAAGTGTCTCAAAACAGCATATCCAGACACTCCGGGATGATGATGGCATTGAAACAGAGGATGACACGCGTAAAGCTGAAATACTAAACACCATTTTCCAAAGCTGCTTCACAGAGGAAGTCCGCACTGTAGTTGCTTCTCTAAATCCTCGCACAAACGGAAAAATGGCTGACATCGAAATAAGCGTTCAAGGAATAGAAAAGCAACTGGAATCACACAACAGAGGAAAGTCCACTGGACCTGACGGGATACCAATTCAATTCTACACACAATGGAGAGACGTCTACAGACGTGAAAGTAACCTCTGGCGTGCCACAGGGGAGTGTTATGGGACCATTGCTTTTCACAATATATATAAATGACCTAGTAGATAGTGTCGGAAGTTCCATGCGGCTTTTCGCGGATGATGGTGTAGTACACAGAGAAGTTGCAGCATTAGAAAATTGTTGCGAAATGCAGGAAGATCTGCAGTGGATAGGCACTTGGTGCAGGGAGTGGCAACTGACCCTTAACATAGACAAATGTAACGTATTGCGAATACATAGAAAGAAGGATCCTTTGTTGTATGATTATATGATAGCGGAACAAACACTGGTAGCAGTTACTTCTGTAAAATATTTGGTAGTATGCGTGTGGAACAATTTGAAGTGGAATGATCATATAAAATTAATTGTTGGTAAGGCGGAAACCAGGTTGAGATTCATTGGGAGAGTCCTTAGAAAATGTAGTCCATCAACAAAGAAGGTGGCTTACAAAACACTCGTTCGACCTATACTTGAGTATTTCTCATCAATGTGCGATCCGTACCAAGTCGGGTTGACGGAGGAGATAGAGAAGATCCAAAGAAGAGCGGCGCGTTTCGTCACAGGGTTATTTGGTAAGCGTGATAGCGTTACGAAGATGTTTAGCAAACCCTAGTGGCAGACTCTGCAAGAGAGGCGCTCTGCATCGCGGTGTAGCTTGCTGTCCAGGTTTCGAGAGGGTGAGTTTCTGGATGAGGTATAGAATATATTGCTTCCCCTACTTATACCTCCCGAGGAGATAACGAATGTAAAATTAGAGAGATTCGAGCGCGCACGGAGGTTTTCCGGCAGTCGTTCTTCCCGCGAACCATATGCGACTGGAACCGGAAAGGGAGGTAATGACAGTGGCACGTAAAGTGCCCTCCACCACACACCGTTGGGTGGCTTGCGGAGTATAAATGTAGATGTAGATGTAGAGGGGGGCCATGGTGTGGTCAATGGCTGTAGGAAGTAACTCCCATCTAACAGAGCCTCTAAAAAGTTTAGATTCATGTTCTTTTGCCAAGTCGATAATTGTCAATTTTGAAGAGATATACAAGAACAAATGAACATATTTTTCAGATTTTCGTTCATGGTAGTCGTATGGGGTAATATTTCGCCATATCTAAAATGAATTCACCGTAAAAAGAAAATTACTTACAAGGGAACCTCCCCATCGCACCCCCCCCCCTCGGATTAAGTTGGCACAGTGGATAGGCCTTGAAAAACTGAACACAGATCAATCGAGAAAAAAGGAAGAAGTTGTGTGGAACTATGAAAAAATAAGCAAAATATACAAACTGAGTAGTCCATGCGCAAGATAGGCAACATCAATGATCGTCTATACTCAGGAGCGCCGTGGTCCCGTGGTTAGCGTGAGCAGCTGCGGAACGGGAGATCCTTGGTTTATAAGTCTTCCCTCGAGTGAAAAGTTTAATTTTTATTTTCAGACAATTATTATCTGTCCGTCCGTCCGTCCGATGCGATGTAACTGCGCCGTAGTATGGGGACGCTACACCTAAAGAAACATCGAAACATCCAAAAGAAAACCTAAATCGGGCAAGGTAGAAGAATCTTTTTACCCATTCGCCAAGTGTACAAGTTAGGTGGGTCGACAACATATTCCTGTCATGTGACGCACATGCCGTCACCAGTGTCGTATAGAATATATCAGACGTGTTTTACTGTGGAGGAATCGGTTGACCTATGACCTTGCGATCAAATGTTTTCGGTTCCCATTGGAGAGGCATGTCCTTTCGTCTACTAATCGCACGGTTTTGCGGTGTGGTCGCAAAACACAGACACTAAACTTATTACAGTGAACACAGACGTCAATGAACGAACTGACAGATCATAACTTTGCGAAAATAGAGGAAGTAAATATTTCACTCGAGGGACGACTTGAACCTAGGACCTCTCGTTCCGGAGCTGCTTACGCTAACCACGGGGCCACGGCGCTCCTGAGCTCGCAAGTGCCTTGAAATTGCGTATCTTACACATGGGCTACTCAGTTTGTATATTTTGCTAATTTTTTTCATAGTTCCTCATAACTTCTTCCTCTTTTCTCGATTGATCTGTGTTCAGTTTTTCAAGGCCTATCCACTGTGCCAACTTACAACTAAATCTGACGGGGGTGCGATGGGGAGGTTCCCTTGTTAGAATTATGCGTATGAGCCATGCACACATATATCCTGTAAGCGTCCGTTCAAGAATGGACATATTAACTGAGCCTTACAGTAGATTTATTTTCTGATGCCGTGCGGGGTAGCCGTGTGGTCTTGGGCGTTTTGTCACGGTCCGCGCGGCTCTCCCCGTCGGAGGTTCGAGTCCTCCCTCGGGCATGGGTGTGTATGTCGTCCTTAGTGTAAGTTAGTTTAAGTTACATTAAGTAGTGTGGAAGCTTAGGGACCGACGACTTCAGCAGTTTGGTCCCATAAGACCTTACCACAAATTTCCAATTTCCTTGTCTGATGAAACTTATCGGCATTGTCACTTAATCGTTTAGTGTTACTTGAAAGTGCAACTTTAACTACTGATTATCGATCATCTATTGTTGACATTTTCTCCAAATGTAACATGTTATTGTTCGCCATAGAAATCTAGATTGGAGGGTCAAAATAAAATACAGTAATAAAATACATAATTATTGAATGCACTCTCGATTGTATTTCTAAATCAGGGCATGTATGTTTCCCACTTCGGAAAACAAACTTCACTCCTCTTTGTTTCCAGATACCTAAAATAGTTTTTCCTTGTTAGAGCGCAATTTAGTTTCAGAGAAAATATGTCCGAGATTGTGTAGAATTACGCGTACCGGCACTTGTTTCTGCATATGACACCTATACACAACTATGCCGTGGGTAAACACGTCCGCTGTACGCAATCATATGATATACAGGTACACTCTTTGACATAAAACTCGACCGGCGGCCGGCCGCTTCAGAGGCTAAGTCCGCGCCGATCGCGACATGGGACAAAAAAACTGGCCAACTCGCTAATTCTCAAAGTCCGGTTATCTGCACAATCTGGCAACACTGTAGACTGCGACACTTCCTGGAGGACAACTTGTCCCATGATAGAGAAACCTTAGGCCGATTACGCCTGTGGTCTAGCGGTAGCGTCCATTGTTTCTGTTCATAATTTCAGTGGATCGAGAGCAGGTCGCGTAAAATATTTTTATAGCCTCTTCTGTCTGAATGCTGAAGACGTGAATGTAATGGTAGCGCAGATTCAATCTATTTCGCTTTCTGACACACCGATATCAAAATTTTATCCAGTAACGATTTTGCGGCAGATTTCCTGCAGACTGTCCTCCTCTGGACGCCGTATGCGGCAAAGCTCCGGGATCCATTTGCTGGCTACTGGCAGCGGCCGTGGCGACAGCAGCGGCTCTGCACTCCCCCGTTCTTTATCGAAAGCGCTTGCTACCGCTCATCGCTTTTGTTGATTTAAAATGCTTTATTATTAAATGTTGCTCCACAGAAAATTTCTACAATTTCCATTCACGCTCAAAAGCAACGGAGACAGACGCCCTGATTAGTAGGTGGGTATTATATTACATTAATCAGCAAGAACTGAGTATGGCCCGAAATTAATTTTATAGACTGGGACGAAATTAAACCACCTCACTACATTCGATGAATTTATAAATGCTTCATACCTCGTTTCTGTTCCTTTCAAACTCAATTGTTTGTGCAATTTTTGGTCAATGTTTGGACGTTTTCGTCAAGCCAGAGTGAGCGTCTGTGGTGTAGAGTGTATTACAGTTCTTGTTTCACTCCTTATGGTAAGTCTATGCGATAAACTGTGTGAATACCTTGCAATGTATGCTCTGTAGCAGTGCAGCAACACTGCACATTTGGAGTTCCATGTATGGGTTCATGAAGTATTTATTGTTGATCGGAAGTGATAGTTAAGGTCATCAGATTTAAACCAGAAAAATTTGTCGTTTTGAAGGTTTCAGAGAACGGAAAGGAATTGCTAACGCCGGTGTTAGAAAACGTCTACAGTTAAATGCTATTGCGAAAATTTAGAAGAAGGGAACTATATTAATCAACATGTGCACTTCATAAACAACCTTCTGACATGTTAGACCTATATGACGAACAAAGCTCAAATTTACATCGTTGACATGCGGTTTGAATCTTTTCAGGACCCATTTTACAGTGAAGCACCTTGGCATTTGCAAAGCAGACATCCATGATATTAACTTAATTTACTAAGTCGAAATCGGACGAAGATTGATGTTTAAAGGCATTCTTCAGATTTCGCTTAAGGAATTTTTACTAGCATTTTGCAACTCCATTAATTAAAATGGAAAATAAAGGGTTGTAGTCAGCGGCTTCTAGCCGGCTGCGGTGGTCTAGCGGTTCTAGGCGCTCAGTCCGGAACCGCGGGACTGCTACGGTCGCAGGTTCGAATCCTGCCTCGGGCATGGATGTGTGTGATGTTCTTAGGTTAGTTAGGTTTAAGTAGCTCTAAGTTCTAGGGGACTGATGACCACAGATGTTAAGTCCCATAGTGCTCAAAGCCATTTGAACCATTCAGCGGCTTCTACCGTGATTCGAACTGCTATGTCATATAGTACGAGCACTGCAACGCACAAGGGAACCTCTCAGCTAACGACACACTGGCGGCAAGAGGCGGACTATAGTCACTGCGATGTTGCCTGAGCCTTAAAACGCAGCCTTAAACACACAAACAGAGGAGGAGGAGATTACTGTTTTAACGTCCCGTCGACAACGATGTCATTAGAGACGGAGCACAAGCTCGGATTAGGGAAGGATGGGGAAGGAAATCGGCCGTGCCCTTCCTAAGGAACCATCCCGGCCTTTGCCTGAAGCGATTTAGGGAAATCACTGAAAACCTAAATCAGGATGGCCGGGCGCGGGATTGCACCGTCGTCCTCCCGAATGCACACACAAACAGGTGTTACTTATGTGAAGAACGCCGTTCTTGGAGTCCAGAAATTAAATATACTTTCTAATTGTGTCATCTTATAGTGGATTATATTGTACGAGTCTTCGATGTGGAAAACGAATGTCAAGTGAATTTAGCGAGGTAATGCCGGCCTACACCCGGAGGTAAATGCACTATCAGAGTGTTGACAAATACTTGCTACGACGCTGCCATTTCTCGGCTCTCTGACGAGGCAGCTCTTCAGCGAAATGCTTGCCGTGATTCTCCGATACGGTTCTTCAGAGTGGAGACGCGCGCGCACGTTTGGTTTTTATGCGGCGTTCTCCCCTGATGGTTTGTGACGTCGCCTTGTGGGCTATGTATACATTTGAGACATTCAATTATCATTAATCCAGAATGCTACAAGTTTCAGCTTCCGGCGTGGAAGAAGGCTGTTGACGCCGACATTATATCATTTCAACGTAGGGAAAGCAAAACGGATCATTCAATGTTTCTCATTCAACATAAAGCATGTGAGATAATTTTCCGTAGCGTTCATAATCATCTAAAAATACAAACGAAGTAAAAATACATCGGAAGCTTATTCGAATTGAATATAATGTAAGATACCAAACGCTTTGCACCTCGATGTCGAATTTGTCCACGTGCAATCTTTTGCAGCATACACATAGAATGTCATGATTACCACGAGAATGAAGAAATATGTTGGTAAGGATGGAAGCAAGAAGAGACGCAGTCAACAAATATTCGATTCCTCATGGCATTCATTTCATTTGAGACGTAAGAAAAGGTAAAGCGGGAATTTACTTTCGTTAACACGAAAGATATGCCGCACATATTGATAACGAGGAAGTCTGCATCTTCATACGTTTCCTCCTTGAAATCTGTATGCTCTATTATATACTAAGTAGCCCGATCATTGTTTCAGTAATGTTACCCTCTTGTTTGACCCCGTAACGATGAACAGATTCCAAATGCATGTCTCTGCATGAAAGTAGCTGTTCGAACCCTTCCTGGGTTGTTTTTTGTGTTTTATTGCTTGGAATTCCTGTAGCAGACCACTGTGCCTTCCCCCCTCGTGGGTTAGGTCTCAAAACTAAACCGCTTTTTATCCAATGGCATAATTTATTCAGACAGCATCAGCACAAGACTATCAAACAAAGCTTTCCATTTACAGTTGCAACACTCTAACCAGCACTGACCGAAGTGTAATCCACGGTCATAGTCCGAAATTAGCAGCTGTCTGCTACTGTGGCAAAGTCCGTACTACACTTTCGATTCCGCAGCACCATTTTATCTGGTAACACTGTGTAGTTGCAGAGTTGTGCCGGCATGTCTGTCCTCACACTGTCAACTTTATGTATCTCACTTCTCCTGTAGCGTAGATCACGAGGAGCCGAAGTAAATGAGTGTATTCTGCATGACGTAACATTCAGTATTCCCTTCTTTCATAGCCACTCTTCATGTGCATCGATACCAAACAGGAATGTGAAAACTCTTGCGAGTGAGAGAATGACAATAACAATCGTAACAAGAACAACCAAATAATGAATGATGTTTATTCCAACGCAGAACGAGAATGGCTTTAAATATAAAAATCTATATCTATATCTATGTCCATATCTATTGATCTTTGAGTTGGCACAATACAAATATATTCTTAGCATTAGGTACTGAATTTAGTTCTGGATGTTTGCAGAGAAAAGGAAAAGTCGGTACTTCTCGCTAGTGTAATATAATGTGAACCAGCAATTACCCTTTCCTTAGAACACGACTCAAGCAGGTCCTCAAGTAGGTACCAAGGCACTGCTGCATTCTGTTCCCTGACATTGCTCTGATGACGGTTAATGCAGGTAGTTCCGACTATGAAATAGAAAACGTATTGCAGGTTAGTTCCTAGGATAGTAAGATTAAATTTGCGTTGTAGACGGCACATGAACGTGACGACTATCCATATTACTCATCAATATAAAAAGACAATATTATGGGAATTTAGCAGGATAACTCAACATGAATTCTGAAATTGGGTGACTGACCGCACAGGTGCTAAACGTCGTCAAGAGTATACGATGTCCTAATCGCATTAGGAATATGAAGATCGTCTTCGACAGCTCGCAACTTTCGTACTGCTATCTCCACCCTACTCCAGACAGCCCTCGGTGGAGTTGCACTACGTTGCCGATGTTATGGAAGGCCTTCAAACCGACAACAGACCACATATTGAAAAATACAAGCGAATTCTCTTGCAGCGTAGGCTTATTGTAACTAATCTAAAAATTATTGGAGAGGAACATTGTCCTATTCAAAAAAAGTAAAATGTTACACACGGTTGACGTCAAACGGACATCATCTATGTCCTGTCTTGTGTCCTACTCATCTATAATATCAAGAGTACTATCAAAATGATTATATATAACGGATGATAATGTAATGCATTGATACCAGATGGTGGGGGCCGGCCGGTGTGGCCGTGCGGTTCTAGGCGCTTCAGTCTGGAACCGCGTGACCGCTACGGTCGCAGGTTCGAATTCTGCCTCGGGCATGTTTAGGTTAGGTTAGGTTAGTGTTGTTTAACGTCGCGTCGACAACGAGGTCATTAGAGATGGAGCGCAAGCTAGGGTTAGGGAAGGATGGGGAAGGAAATCGGCCGTGCCCTTTCAAAGGAACCATCCCGGCATTTGCCTGAAACGATTTAGGGAAATCACGGAAAACCTAAATCAGGATGGCTGGAGACGGGATTGAACCGTCGTCCTCCCGAATGCGAGTCCAGTGTGCTAACCACTGCGCCACCTCGCTCGGTCTCGGGCATGGATGTGGGTGATGTCCTTAGGTTAGTTAGGTTTAAGTAGTTCTAAGTTCTAGGTGGCGGATGACCTAAGATGTTAAGTCCCACAGTGCTCAGAGCCATTTGAACCATTTTTTTGCTGTGGAATCCAAAAGTTCTGGAGGAATAGTTGTCGAGCTCTGGAGCTGTTGCAGCTACGTGTCAGCTTGTAGCATAGTAAAGATGTCGCGAGTTCGAATACATTCAGTGCTACATTTTTTAAAACGCAATTGTGCTGTCTGCCGAAGTTATCAATCTAATGGAACTTTGAACATAATTCCCTTCACTTCTCAATCCAAAGTAGCCGCATGTGGAAAAAGGGCTAACTGCTGTGACATTTTGTTCTGTTCAGGTTTAATAGACAACAGGCAGCAGATGCATCTCGAAGATGTGTAGGGAGAGCGCATCGTGCCATAATATGTCAGAAAAGTATTTCCTACATTAGCTGTCGTGTGGTAGTGAGATTTTATTCTTCTTCAAACTTTGTTTGACACCTTTAACTCAGAACAAGTTTTCTACATGCATGTAATCAATAAACTGCATGTGCATTGTCAGACTGTCATAGGTAACATCAGAGAATTCGCATATATCGTTGATGATTAATTTCTCTCTCATGTTTACTATTGTTTTAAGAACACTGAAGGAAACCTTACGAAAATTGTGCACTGTATTATAAGAAATGAAATAAAACTAACCACGATAACCTTGAGACGAAAGTCTGTTTTAATAAAACCGAGTATCTGTACACAAGCATGCCTCTATCGACACGAATTAGTAAAATACTACTCACTTAGATTTTGATTGGGTCTGTGTTTAATTGGTATGCTGTGTCATACTCAAGTGGTATGCAAATGTGGCATTTCATAAACATGGTTATGTATTCCTAGAAACCCAAAATTCGCTTGTCAGCAGCGGAAAGAGGCGTTACCTGTTGTGCAGCATTGTAAGTTTTTCAACATTGCACTATGAGCTGCAAGCATTTTCTTGCGATTTCCTTATTGATGTTTGATCTGACTGCTTGTAGCTCTTTCACAGAAGGGATAAAAACGTTGCAGTCAGTGAGACTGGAACTGCGAACCATAAGAGACGCTTTTTCACACGTCAGCACGTTACCACAGAGCTGGGGAGGGGTCTCAGTTTCCTATTACGAAGGCAATAAGAACTAGAACTCGTAAACCGATATTTAAAGGTCGAGATTAGTTGCGATTTCCACCTGCAACGACTTTCCTGGGCTGAAAACCGAAAATTTACAATCTTTTGTTACCCTTCAAGCGATAATAACTCAGATTATTCAATGGAAATGACAGGTAAAATCAAGTGAACTTTGAGGCTTAATTCCGTGCACACCAGGAAGTAACTCGTCGATCACAGAGTTGCCAAACATACGTTGCCTTGTTGCCAAATCTCAGTTACAGTACCAGCAGGAAGAAGACGAACCGATGTGATCCTACAGCGGGCGGGGAAGTGACCATAGCTGGTGTCTCCAAGCTGCGGCTGCTACGGCCTGGAATACGTATTGCGTCTGATTCGCTTTCTGTAACTAGGTTTAGGGACTGGAGCGTAGTTACTAATAATACTCAGAACTGACTGCAAACTGAGCATCATAAATCAGCAACTCTCATTGTTGTTTTTATATTTCCTTCGTAAGTGTACTCAAAACTAAGAAACTCATTCACAGGCGTTTTCGTACCGCGCCGATAGTCGAGCACAACATACAAATAAAAATAAAAAAGAATGTGTATGTGTGTGTGTGTGTGTGAGAGAGAGAGAGAGAGAGAGAGAGAGAGAGAGAGAGAGAGAGAGAGAGAGAGAGAGAAATAAAAAGCAATGAGAGAGAGTGTAAAAAATTGTTGTAAAGAAATTGAATCATGGTATTTAAAGAAATCTTTCATTAAAATGACACGTTCCACATCATTACGAAATGTATTCATGATCTATGGAACAAGAGTTAATGTAATGTAATCTAATATAATCTAATCACATCATATTGATGATTAGCCATGAAGAGTCATGAATTACCGAAATTTTTGCCAATACCAGTAACCAAATCTAAACTTGAAAATAAAAGACGACGAGTTTTGTAATAAACCGTGACTCCTATCAACACCCTGTCGTCCCTGTTATCTAACCACGAAAGATGTCTGATATACCTGCATTCTGAAGTAACAAAGTGTGCATGCATTTAAAGATGAAGTGCATGATGTGAAGTTCTGTGACGGAGATACGAAACCAACACGTAATCGGATTGTTAACTAAGAAAAATCAAGTGTTACGTATCGGTTTTTCTTACGAGCCGCTAGGTGTCTGAATCTAAAATAAGGATACAAACTTTTGTGCCTAAGCGACAATCGAACGGCACACCTACCGTGCATCAACGAATGTTGCTTAAGTATCAGTTGCTTACTCATGAACAGTAAGATGTGTGCGTGTTTGACCAGAAATAACGACACCTGTTGCGATTGTTGGCAACACATGAACAGACATTGAAAATGCGTGTTAATTTTCACTAGCAGGTGGGTGTGCACTTGATAAAGCTTGAAATGAAATTATGAATATTTTTGTACTGGATCAGGTTTCAGATCCACATACTTACCTTTGGAGGAGTCCTAGAGAAGATTGCAGTCTTGGGAAAAGGAACGAAATGACTGAACTACACTGTTCCGAGAGATTCAGATCCTCGAAAGAGGTCATACGAATTCGAATCACAGGATATATGTGTGCATGGCTCATACGCATAATTCTAACAAGGGAACCTCCCCATCGCACCCCCGTCAGATTTAGTTATAAGTTGGCACAGTGGATAGGCCTTGAAAAACTGAACACATATCAATCGAGAAAAGAGGAAGAAGTTACGTGGAACTATGAAAAAAATTAGCAAAATATACAAACTGAGTAGCCCATGTGTAAGATACGCAATTTCAAGGCACTTGCGAGCTCAGGAGCGCCGTGGTCCCGTGGTTAGCGTAAGCAGCTCCGGAACGAGAGGTCCTAGGTTCAAGTCGTCACTCGAGTGAAAAATTTACTTCCTCTATTTTCGCAAAGTTATGATCTGTCCGTTCGTTCATTGACGTCTGTGTTCACTGTAATAAGTTTAGTGTCTGTTTTGCGACCACACCGCAAAACCGTGCGATTAGTAGACGAAAGGACATGCCTCTCCAATGGGAACCGAAAACATTTGATCGCAAGGTCATAGGTCAACCGATTCCTCCACAGTAAAACACGTCTGATATATTCTATACGACACTGGTCACGGCATGTGCGTCACATGACAGGAATATGTTGTCGACCCACCTAGCTTGTACACTTGGCGAATGGGTAAAAAGATTCTTCTACCTTGCCCGATTTAGGTTTTCTTTTGGATGTTTCGATGTTTCTTTAGGTGTAGCGTACCCATACTACGGCGCAGTTACATTGCATCGGACGGACGGACGGACAGATAATAATTGTCTGAAAATAAAAATTAAACTTTTCACTCGAGGGAAGACTTAAACCAAGAATCTCCCGTTCCGCAGCTGCTCACGCTAAACACGGGACCACGGCGCTCCTGAGTTTAGACTATCCTTGATGTTGCCTATCTTGCGCATGGACTACTCAGTTTGTATATTTTGCTTATTTTTTTCATAGTTCCACACAACTTCTTCCAGTTTTCTCGATTGATCTGTGTTCAGTCTTTCAAGGCCTATCCACTGTGCCAGCTTATAACTTAATCTGAGGGGGTGCGATGGGGAGGTTCCCTTGTAAGTAATTTTCTTTTTACAGTGAATTCATTTTAGATATGGTGAAATATTACCCCATACGACTACCATGAACGAAAATCTGGAAAATGTGTTCATTTGTTCTTGTATATCTCTTCAAAATTGACAATTATCGACTTGGCAAAAGAATATAAATCTAAACTTTTTAGAGGCTCTGTTAGATGGGAGTTACTTCCTACAGCCATTGACCACACCATGGCCCCCCTCTACATCTACATCTACATTTATACTCCGCAAGCCACCCAACGGTGTGTGGTGGAGGGCACTTTACGTGCCACTGTCATTACCTCCCTTTCCTGTTCCAGTCGCGTATGGTTCGCGGGAAGAACGATTGCCGGAAAGCCTCCGTGCGCGCTCGAATCTCTCTAATTTTACATTCGTTATCTCCTCGGGAGGTATAAGTAGGGGAAAGCAATATATTCGATACATCATCCAGAAACGCACCCTCTCGAAACCTGGACAGCAAGCTACACCGCGATGCAGAGCGCCTCTCTTGCAGAGTCTGCCACTTGAGTTTGCTAAACATCTCCGTAACGCTATCACGCTTACCAAATAACCCTGTGACGAAACGCGCCGCTCTTCTTTGGATCTTCTCTATCTCCTCCGTCAACCCGATCTGGTACGGATCCCACACTGATGAGCAATACTCAAGTATAGGTCGAACGAGTGTTTTGTAAGCCACCTCCTTTGTTGATGGACTACATTTTCTAAGGACTCTCCCAATGAATCTCAACCTGGTACCCGCCTTACCAACAAGTAATTTTATATGACCATTCCACTTCAAATCGTTCAGCACGCATACTCCCAGATATTTTACAGAAGTAACTGCTACCAGTGCTTGTCCGCTATCATATAATCATACAATAAAGGATCCTTCTTTCTATGTATTCGCAATACATTACATTTGTCTATGTTAAGGGTCAGTTGCCACTCCCTGCACCAAGTGCCTATCCACTGCAGATCTTCCTGCATTTCGCAACAATTTTCTAATGCTGCAACTTCTCTGTGTACTACACCATCATCCGGGAAAAGCCGCATGGAACTTCCGACACTATCTACTAGGTCATTCATATATATTGTGAAAAGCAATGGTCCCATAACACTCCCCTGTGGCACGCCAGTGGTTACTTTAACGTCTGTAGACGTCTCTCCATTGAGAACCACATGCTGTGTTCTGTTTGCTAAAAACACTTCAATCCAGCCACACAGCTGGTCTGATATTCCGTAGGCTCTTACTTTGTTTATCAGGCGACAGTGCGGAACTGTATCGAACGCCTTCCGGAAGTCAAGGACAATGGCATCTACCTAGGAGTCTGTATCTAATATTTTCTGGGTCTCATGAACAAATAAAGCGAGTTGGGTCACACACGATCGCTGTTTCCCGAATCCATGTTGATTCCTACAGAGTAGATTCTGTGTTTCCAGAAACTACATGATATGCGAGCAAAAAACATGTTCTAAAATTGTCTGGTGAAAGAACTGATGTAAACCGTATTTAGTAACCTAACTTTAGTGATGCTGTTGTCGGGAACATTAACATTATTATCACGTACTGGAGGTGTTTATTGTTTCTTGCCGCTGGTATACTTTAGATACTCTTTGGATTTTGGAGTTACATTGTGGAATCTATCAAAAGTATCCGCACTAAGTTTCGAACATCTGTAAAATGCCGCCATCTTAGACGTATATTTTGCAGGGTTCAATAAATAATTACGAGTTGCGCTTCGAAACAGAAGTATCTACATTACTGACAAGTGCAAAGAAAACATATGTTGTTATCACATTGCAGAAAAAAGAAATGTCATACACATTTCAATAGAAAGCCGTATTTATTGCGATGATATTTGAAAGGAATTTCTTTCCCTCCCCCGCCTTTTGAGGGTTGCATTATACCCTATGAACAAAGACTCACCTCGGTTGAATCGTCAAGTGGCGGGAAATCTTCTCTCGAACTAAGAAGGAACGGGAGCAGATACAGCGTGTGCTAAAGAGCGAAGCAAGCACGAGGCGAGGTTTCTAGTTGAAAACGCTTCCCGCTAGCAGCTCCACTGCTCGGCTGTCCGCTTTTCAGATTGCTTCGTGGAAATGTTCTCATTAGTCTCTACTAATTGCTTCAATAATGGACTACTTTCTGAACGTGGACGTCCTCCCTCCAGAAGCTATTTGTTTCACTTGTATCGCACTGTACTGCTACAAAGCATACGTCTGCTAAAATTAATTCGAATAACGTAAGTATCTCTTTTCCCAGTTATAATTTGAACTGTTTTAACATCCACAGAACATTTCGAGAGCTGGATCATCATTCAAAAGCGAATATTAGTGCAGTGCTGGTCACACTGTGGTTTTTCTTGAGACAGATATTTTATTCGCAGCCCCCGTTATGTCTTGCTGAGTACTATATTCAGGAACCTTAATGATCTTGAAAATCGTTTCTGGCCTTTCGGTCTAATTTAAATACAAATAAATATGTTTAGAAATTTTCGCTGACATATAATCAGCTATAAAAGTCATGATGGTATAAAAAAGTCTAGTGCCTATGACTGCGAGTGTAAGTTAATTAACAGACATACAGTTTATTTAAGTATGGATACAAGACGAAAACTGTGAAGTGATAGGCAGAAAACCAACTGAATTGACAAGAATTATGAAGAAAAAAATTTTTTTTTAATTTATGGATTCTTCAGGAAAGGCAAACCTACGTTTCTAGCATTTGTAGACTTAGAGAAAGCTTTTGACAATATTGACTGAAATGCTCTCTTTCAAATTCTGAAGGTGGCAGGGGTAAAATACAGGGAGCGAAAGGCTATTTACAATTTGTACAGAAACCAGATGGCAGTTATAAGAGTCGAGGGACATGAAAGGGAAGCAGTGGTTGGGAAGGGAGTGAGACAGGGTTGTAGTCTCTCCCTGATGTTATTCAATCTGTATATTGAGCAAGCAGTAAAGGAAACAAAAGAAAAATTCGGAGTAAGTATTAAAATCCATGGAGAAGAAATAAAACCTTTGAGGTTCGCCGATGACATTGTGATTCTGTCAGAGACAGCAAGGAAGAGCAGTTGAACGGAATGTACAGTGCCTTGAAAGGAGGATATAAGATGAACATCAACAAAAGCAAAACGAGGATAATGGAATGTAGTCGAATTAAGTCGGTTGATGCTGAGGGAATTAAATTAGGAAATGAGACACTTAAAGTAGTAAAGGAGTTTTGCTATTTGGGGAGCAAAATAACTGATGATGGTCGAAGTAGAGAGGATATAAAATGTAGACTGGCAATGGCAAGGAAAGCGTTTCTGAAGAAGAGAAATTTGTTAACATCGAGTAAAGATTTAAGTGTCAGGAAGTCGTTTCTAAAAGTATTTGTATGGAGTGTAGCCATCTATGGAAGTGAAACATGGACGATAAATAGTCTGGACAAGAAGAGAATAGAAGCTTTTGAAATGTGGTGCTACAGAAGAATGCTGAAGATTAGATGGGCAGATCACATTACTAACGAGGAGGTATTAAATAGAATTGGGGAGAAGAGGAGTTCGTGGCACAACTTGACAAGAAGAAGGGACCGGTTGGTAGGACATGTTCTGAGATATCAAGGGATCACAAATTTAGCATTGGAGGGCAGCGTGGAGGCTAAAAATCGTAGAGGGAGACCAAGAGATGAATACACTAAGCAGATTCAGAAGGATGTAGGTTGCAGTAAGTACCGGGAGATGAAGAAGCTTACACAGGATAGAGTGGCATGGAGAGCTGCATCAAACCAGTCTCAGGACTGAAGACCACAACATCAACAACAATGGATTCTTCTGCTACTTCTTGGTAGAACAGTTCCATATTTGAGGTTGCATAACGCGTACACCGTTTTGGTCTACTGATTTTTGTTTTTTTTAAACTAGCTTTCGGCTTATTGGGCTATCTTCAGGGCCTAATAAGCCAAAAACTAGTCTAAAATAAACAAGGATCAGTACAACTAAAACAGTGTATCGCATTTGTTATTCAACCTTAAAAAATGTATTTACAACTAAGAAGGAAAAATAGTTTTATTGTATTTCCGAACAACGGTATCAGAAAGTAGCACATTTTTGCTGTTTAACGTAACTGTCGTTTCCATAATGTACATAAATTTTCGGGCTGTACCAGGAGAAGCGAATCTCGTCTGTCGCCATCAATTTATCCAGATTTACGGAAAAATCCGTTCAGTCGTGGTAAACGAAGCAAGAACGCACAAATATTCGTGTCAACGTCGCACAGCCTGTTTGTACAGTTTTGATGCAGCCCACACAGATGAAACTGCAATCCGAGGCAGGCAACTTGTGTTCTTCCAAAAAAATTGCGTTCATTCGCGTTCTGACTGACATAAAATCATTTTCAATTTGTGTAATGTAACAGCATTACCAAAAACAAACCGTGGATTCTTACACCAGGGGTGACTGACCCAATGTATACACATCAGGACATCATCTTGTTAGGTATGTACGCAATGAGAAATTTCGTGCGCTGTTCATATAGTTCATTCACAGTAGAGCTTCCGTCTGTGAAGGAATACTGACTTTCTTGTCTTAGAATCTATATCTGCTTCTACATCTATTCTCCACGTGTCACATCAAATGGTGTACAAGATCTTACTTTCTATTACACCATACATTAAAGGTGTTTCCACGTCAGCCGTACTCATATACTGTAGGAAGATTGAACACATTTATGTCTCTTTACAAGCTTTTTTAGCGGAAATGATGGTGGTGGTGGTGGTGGTGTTGGTGGTGATGGTGTTAGCGGTGGTGACCGTGGTTTTTTGGGAGCTAAACTACGAGGTCATCAGTCCATCAGATATTATTAGTCCGATTTTACTTTCATGGCCACTACGCTGGTAATACATAGAGTCTGAGGAATATCCTTTTATCATAGTATGAAAGCTTTCACGACCGGATGACATATCTTCTGGTAAACCTTCCGGGATGTAAGGTCGTGGTCCATGAAACTCTTCAGCTCCTAACGTTTCGTCCAGAGCTGCGCTGGACATCTTCAGAGGGGTGTTTCTCCTCCGGTGAGTCTTGCCGACTGACGGGTCGGACGTCTGAGAGCGACTTATGTATCGTAGAAAGTGGGCGTGACCAGAGTTACACGTGATATGCAGAGATAACCTTTGTCAGAGATAAAACTTAACTATCGATTGTAATCTCGTCCCAGATAAAACTGTCTAGCAATTCTGTAGTGCTACTGTCCAAATATCACTAAGTTTCATCGGAAAGAAGAGACCATGAAACTTAATGATATTTGGACAGTAGCACTACAGAATTGCTAGACAGTTTTTATCCGTGACGAGATTACGATCGATAGTTAAGTTTTATCTCTGACAAAGGTTATCTCTGCATATCACGTGTAACTCTGGTCACGCCCACTTTCTACGATACATAAGTCGCTCTCAGACGTCCGACCCGTCAGTCGGCAAGACTCACCGGAGGAGAAACACCCCTCTGAAGATGTCCAGCGCAGCTCTGGACGAAACGTTAGGAGCTGAAGAGTTTCATGGATCACGACCTTACATCCCGGAAGGTTTACCAGAAGAAATATCCTTTTATGACAACCTGAACATTGTTCTTCAGAATATTTGAAATATATCTCGCCAAATACGAGGCGTCTTTCTTCATGTAACGACAATTGAGAACTTCCGTAATTTCTATGATACTATCCCGTCAGCCAAACAAGCCAATGAACATCCGCGTTGCCCGATTTTCTGTGCGCTGTAGGGTTTCTGACAGCGCTATGGAATATGAAGGGATACAGAGTGTGGTATAATATCCCGTTGACATCAACTTCATTAGTGACGGACGAGCTGATGTCGGACACTTACGGATACAGTCGAACAACAGTATGTACATGTCTCTTTTGTTTGAAATGTGTTACGTTCAAATCTAATTTATTCGGCCACAGTGGTCAGAACTGCATGTTCTCGCATCAGCTGCCACGAAAATGCGTAATGGTGGACACTGTAGCACTGATAATTAGATTTGAATGAGTGAAATTACAAATAGCGACACTGGTGACATGCTTTCCAACAGTTTCTCGAGTTTTAGTCAATGGGCACAACATCGCAATAAGTATTCAGGAACCACACACATAAATATGACCATGCCATGTGTAACTGTTCCTGGCATGTGACTTACATTATATACAGGAAGTTTCACAATGTTTTGAAGATTTTAGATTTGAATAACACACAAACTGATCGCGAAAGATTGTTGAACATTTTACACAAGGTACAAAACTTATTCAAGGTTACTTCTGTAATACCACATAGCACAAATGACGACAACTCGCGGCCACACAATACTCGATATGTGGCATGTCGCGCCGTCTTCTTGGAATCAAGTTTTCGTAACGGACGACGAGGAATTGCCCGTAAACTGCTATGCACACGTTAGATGTTCTTGGGAGTTCGGACGGTTTTCCAAGGCCGGTTGACTTTCCATTTGATGCACTTGCAGTCGCACGGACGTTTATTACCAAATTAAATATTGTCCCACAAGCAGGAATTGGACAACGCGGCTGAATCTTGAAATGCTTATGAAAGGAACGTTGCACGCGCACGACAGATACGCCGTAGCGAAAACAGCATTCCACGGCGAACGCACGGTGTTGAGTCGACCTGTGCGACATGGTTACTGACCAGTATATGGAATGAAACTTGACACTCAGCACTACTAATACGGCACCACTGTCACTGTACCTTGTTATTTTGGCGCGCGTTATTCAAATTTGAAATCGTCAAAACATTGTGAAACACCCTGTACTTACGAGGACGGTGCATTCGCTTCCGTTTTTACGTTCGAAAACGAGGACGCCCTAGAAATTGGCCGTGGTGATTAATAAAATACTCTTTTAAGGTAAGAGAATGATGGAAGTTTTGTGACTCTTTGATGATATCAATGAATTATAAAATATTGATTAAAAGAAGTCATGATTCCACAGAAGCTAAGCATTATTTGAATAAGATATTTTATTCACCACTTTAGTCCACGTTCAACTTAAGGGTCATCTCCAAATAAACATGCTCAAACAACCATAGGTGTGCTGTTATGCCAAACGTACTATAGAGCATAGTACGTAATCGTGTACATGTGTGAGTGTAGACTGACAATCTTCTATTAATCGACGTGTGGCGGATGTACCCAAGAACAATAAAAAATTAAGTGAATTACAATTTAGCCTATAAAGATTAGTATGTATAAGATTTATAAACATACGCTCTAATACTGTTAATTTTTCACGTCTACGAAATAGTGAAGTCAAGTAAATTAATAGGGAACAATTTTCAATTAACGTTGGATAATAACTGTAAAGTGGAAACATAACACGTAAAACGGGCATAACAGATATACACAAACCATTAATTACCAATAATAGGTTAACAAATAATTAATATAAGTAAAACACTACAAAGGTATTTCATTGGAATTTTACTCGTGTAACGCAATTTTTTCGCTATACCTACATCTGTTTTTCCCCCACACAGACGAGATCAGCAAACAAATGAAAACATTGACTATATTTACATGGACGTAAAGTAATAAAAACAGAATTACTTAGATGCTTTTAGGATATTAGTGCTGATTAATATGATATTTACGGGAATGAACCACGAAAAAGTGAACACCACTTTTATTTTTAGCCGCTGAAATTACGCGGTTTGATGGATTTGAATTCATTTGTAGCTCTTCATTAAAATTACCGCTTCCAGCACTGCGATGCCTTCCCTCACTCGACGAGGATTAAAATTTCCCAAACACGCATCTGATTACAGTTTGTACAGACACAAAAACGCACCGCTATAGAGTTTAGTAATGCTCCTATGAAATCAGCGGCACCGTAATGGACATAGTGATGATATTTGTGAATGTCAGAGGGTAATACTGCGAGGCAGAAAGCGCGGACTGGAAAAAAGCTTTTCTGCATTCTGCTGTGGTGCCAACCTTCTGAATCCAACTCGTACAAGGCACACCTAGAAAGTTAATTCAGTGGAACGATACTGAAGTGGCGCCGCGTGCCCTCAAACATAGTATGTCGAAGAAGATTTTTATCTTTCGTCCTGTCGAAAGTGACTAATGTGAAGACCCGTCTCTTTGTCAAAACAGAAAGGCTGCCAATGGGCATTGATTGATATCAAGCTGAAAATTTGTGCCGGACTGGGATTCAAAGCTTGTTGGGTAGATGCGCTGACCACTACGCCATCCGGACACACGGGCCAGCACAGCCGCACGAAGTACCTTAGCACGCTCCTATCAGACCCAAATTCCCAACTTATACCGCACACTACTGGTGTAGGGCAGCTGCTCATTAGCCTCATTACTTGCGACATCTTGCGGATTCCCGTAAGAGTTCGAGCTTGGCGTACATCTGCACTGAAGGGATCACTGGCCGTCATCGTCTTAATTATTTATGACCGAAAGAACAGGCGCCACAAACTAGGTGTGACCAAAAATTAACGGGAATTTTTGTTTTTCTTAAAGAATCTTTATTCATTCATCAACATCAACTTTGTCCTCGTCAGAAAAATTTCCCTGAGCTACAACGCAATTTTGCCAGCGCTTTTTCTAATCTTGGAAGCACTTCTGGAACTCACTTTCCGATTTGGTATTCAGCTCTTTCAGCGATTCTGTTTTTACCTTATCAATAGTAGCTAAATGACGTGCTTTCACGGTTCTCCGCAGTCTCGGGAATAGGAAAAAGTCGCAGGGGGGCATGTTCGGCCAGTACGGAGCCTGAAGCAATATAAGTTTCTTTTTTTCATTTTGCCAAAAATCACGAATTAGCGTTGAGGTATGGCCGGGAACATTACCTTGGTGCAATTTTCATGAGTGGTTTTGCCACAAATCTGGTCGTTTTCTTCGGATTGCTTCACGGAAACAATGCACACCTTCCAGGTAGTACTCCTCATTGAGCCGTACGACCATAAGGCACGAACTCATGAATCACTATACCCTTTGCAGTCGAAGAAAGCAGTGAGAATAACCTCCAAATCTGATCCAACGTGTCGAATTTTTATCGGTCTTCGCTCTTCAGGCAGTTTCATTGGGACGATTGCGCCTTGGTTTCGACGTCATACCCGTATACTCCTGTTTCGTCACCTGTTATAACTTTGTTGAGAAGTTCTGTATCGTTGTAACACTTTGTTTATCAATTCCTGAGCGATGTCTAAGCCACGTCGTTTTTGGTCGAAATTCAACAATTTCGGAACAAACTTTACTGCTGCACGTTTCGTGCCCAAAACATCTGAAAAAACTGCTTGACATGAGCCAAAGGATATGTCGACATCATCAGCAACCTCTCTCACGGTGGTTCGGCGATCTTCCAGAACCTTTTCTTTACTTTTTCCACATTGTTGTCAGTAACTGATGTGTCTGGGCATCCAGGGCGATCGTCGTCTCCAGCGTCTTCTCGACCCACTTTGAAAAGTTTATACTACCCGGAAACTCTTGTCTCACAGCAGATTCGAATGTGGTGCTGCACTTTATCTCAATTTTCAAGCAAAATTTAATGCAAATTCTTTGATCCATCTCTTTCGAAAATAGGAATTCACCCAACACTCGAATACATGAATAACCTTTTCGACTGTCAATAATTAACTAAAATTCAAAACAGTTGATAAGGCAATCATACATTAGGAACCTGTGTAGCAACCAAATTAAAGACTCCGAGATCTGATGAATAAAGGCCACGAAATTAAAAAAAAAATCCGTTACTTTTTGTTCACAGCTCGTATATATCGTTCCTTGCAATGTGTAAACATGAAATTTTATTACAATACAGAATAACGACATTTGACATACGTCTATATAAACAAAATACGGCAGCAAACACGATTATAAGTGGTACACAGTTTTCTGCATGGAAAGGCACTGTTAATTATGCAACACGGTTTGTCGATCATAAGCAAACCGACAGACAGCACTGAAAAATGTGACAGATGGTAACACGACTGATATCGGAGAAATTGGGGATTGGCAAGAATATTTTTGCCATTAATCACAAAGAAGTTGTGTAAGCAGAAGATATGCTCCTGATTTGTGCCGCATAAAATGATAGATAAGTAGAAGGCAACACTACTGGAGATTTGTGGCACACATGCGGCCGAGATCTGTGTTTTCTGCTAGCGTTCATGACAAGAGATGAGATGTGGTGCCGGCCGGAGTGGCCGAGCGGTTCTAGGCGCGCTGTCCGGAACCGCGCGACTGCTACGGTCGCAGGTTCGAATCCTGCCTCGGGCATGGATGTGTGTGATGTCCTTAGGTTAGTTAGGTTTAAGTAGTTCTAAGTTCTAGGGGACTGATGACCACAGATGTTAAGTCCCATAGTTCTCAGAGCCATTTGAACCATTTGAGATGTGGTGCCACTAGTTCGACATACACTCTGGTGTCCAAACATCACTGTCACAGAACTATCTATCTGGGATTACATACAATGCCGCTACAGCGAAGGTCTCCTTTTCAGCTGGACATACTTTATACCCAAAAACCAGTCGTAGGACGGGGGTTACCGATATCGTGTGTTCTTTCCCTCCGTCGGTGATATACACAGCTACGAAAGTTGTGTGATTCCCTCGGATGGTAATACAGATTATTAACTATGGCCCCCCAAAATATGGATCAGGCCATCCAGCATGACCTATAGTAACAACTCCCATTGTCGCCCAAGAGCTCTGTGAAAGTCAATAATGGTGTTACAGCTAAAATCCTTTACTGTCCCATGCAACATCAATCGGATCTGAATCTGCGAAGTGAACTGCCATTCAATAACGGCGGTATCTTCAATCTGGACCTGCGGTCGGTCAATATCATTGATCAGACCAAGACCAAACTACCCATAAACCACAGTCATCTCTGTAGACCACAACTGTATCACAACTCAAAGCAAAAACCAGCGAGTGCATACGTCCTGCTGCCGTTTTAGACGAGCAAACACATAGAAAGAAGGATCCTTTATTTATGATTATATGATAGCGGAACAAACACTGGTAGCAGTTACTTCTGTAAAATATCTGGGAGTATGCGTACGGAACGATTTGAAGTGGAATGATCATATAAAATTAATTGTTGGTAAGGCGGGTGCCAGGTTGAGATTCATTGGGAGAGTCCTTAGAAAATGTAGTCCATCAGTAAAGGAGGTGGCTTACAAAACACTCGTTCGACTTAGACTTGAGTATTGCTCATCAGTGTGGGATCCGTACCAGGTCGGGTTGACAGAGGAGATAGAGAAGTTCCAAATAAGAGCGGCGCGTTTCGTCACAGGGTTATT
Organism: Schistocerca americana; assembly: GCF_021461395.2. Classification (NCBI taxonomy): domain Eukaryota; kingdom Metazoa; phylum Arthropoda; class Insecta; order Orthoptera; family Acrididae; genus Schistocerca; species Schistocerca americana. Next base: position 772,255,120 of record NC_060130.1, read on the forward strand.
TGGTAAGCGTGATAGCGTTACGGAGATGTTTAGCAAACTCAAGTGGCAGACTATGCAAGAGAGGCGCTCTGGATCGCGGTGTAGCTTGCTGTCCAGGTTTCGAGAGGGTGCGTTTCTGGATGAGGTATCGAATATATTGCTTCCCCTACTTATACTTCCCGAGAAGATCACAAATGCTTTCTGGCAGTCGTTCTTCCCGCGAACAACACGCGACTGGAACAGGAAAGGGAGGTAATGACAGTGGCACGTAAAGTGCCCTCCACCACACACCGTTAGGTGGCTTGCGGAGTATAAATGTATATGTAGATGTTACTGGTGCTCTTCGAAAAGCACACGTACACTGCGAAACCGTGCCGCAGGAATAAGAAACTACACGCAGGGGTGGACATGATCCCCTAGGATAAATGCATACGTCTTGTGCTGATCCACTGTACCTTCCAGAATGACGAGATCGCCCAGGGAATGCCAAGTAAACATTTCCCCCGCAATAACACTCCTTCCTCCGGCCTAGACCCTTCCAACGATTGTAGCAGGGCCGTACACGCCAAAGATCATCTCTCCGATGGAGCATAAAAAGTGATTCGTCTGAAAACGCCCGGCTGGTCGCGGCGGAGGTTCGAGTCTTCCCTCGGGCATGGGTGTGCGTGTTTGTCCTTAGGATAATTTAGGTTATGTAGTGTGTAAGCTTAGGGACTTATTACCTTAGCGGTTAAGTCCCATAAGATTTCACACACATTTGAACATTTTTGAAAACGTCACCTGCCGCCATTCACTGGATGTCCAGTTGTGGTACAAGCGTGCAAATTCCAGCCTTCGGTTCCGACGAACAGCAGTCGTCTGTGGTTCATGAGCCAAGCGCCTGCTACAGAACTCCATACGTAGCAACGATCGCCGAAAGGTCGTTGAGGAGACAATGTTGGTAGCACCTCGGTTCATCTAGGCGGTCAGTTGCTTAACAGATGCGCGCCTATTTGCCCGTACACATCTCCACAGCCGTCCTTCACCTGGGTCCTTGATGGCCTGTGGTTCGCCACTGTTGCCTCGGCACTGACATTGTATAACGCCATTCTTCCATGCCCGGTATAATCAAAACGGTTCAAATGGCTCTGAGAACTATGGGACTTAACATCTTAGGTCATCAGTCCCCTAGAACTTAGTACTACTTAAACCTTACTAACCTAAGGACATCATACACATCCATGCCCGAGGCAGGATTCGAACATGCGACCGTAGCAGTCGCGCGGTTCCGGACTGAAGTGCCTAGAACTGCTCGGCTACCGCGGCTGGCATGCCCGGTATATTTTAACCACGGTGACACGTGAACAGTTTGCGAACTTGGCTGTTTCTGAAATGCTTCCACCCTCGGGCTGAAAGCCAATGACCATGCCCGTTTGGGAGATACATAAATCGCTCCGTTTTCGCATTACAACAACGACTGCAGTGTTTTCCGCATCCTCCCGACACACTTTATATACCCCTCCACTATTAGTGCTACCACCTGCCGTCTGTGAGTGATTATTGCATATTGACGCCCAATGCAGGTGGTGGTCAGATTAATGGACCGTGTATGACGCAGTGGCGCTACGTGGGTGGTGCCGAGAGGCGATGGCCCCGGGCAGCACTAGTAGGTGGGCGGCAGGTACCAGCCAAGCTAGTTAATCCTGTCCGCATGGTCATTAGATCACTTAATGCATTGTCATCGGGGCTGCAAAGGTATTTACGCAGAATCTGAAGGCAATACGATAAATGGAAATGATTCAGAACTGAGTTAAGAATGTAACTTAAGCAGTTATATCATAAACTAGGGTTACCTGAGCCCTCAGTGTTATCTTCAGCCCAGAGGTGAAAAAAGTTTCGGTATGTGCCATACGCAACAGTTACAGATAGGAGCGTTAGAACTGTGATTTTCCGATCGGTAGCAGCAGTATCTTTGGCATTGATAGACTTTTTAGTTCATATACAGTCCATCAGAGGTTTCGTTCTGGCTCGTTTGTCATAGTGAAAAATTATTGTTTCGTTTACTATCCAATACTTATACTTCCAGTTATTGATTACAGCGACGTTATCCTACACGGCCTTACTCAGAAAAGTTCACGGCGCCTAGAACTGGTTATGAATGCCTGTGTTCGTTATATATGTTCGGCTATATGACCATATTTCACCATCATATGCACAGCTATCCTGGTTGCGTGCAGAGAAGCGCAGAAATTTCCATCCCTATGGCTTTTCTACTGTCTTAGCAACGATCATTGACCCTCTTATCTCTCCTCAATCTTAATGCTCTTATCTGAACAACATGACAAAAGCACCTGCTCCTATCATAACAAAATCCTTTCTGTCCCGCTCCACCGTTCAGCCACTTTCTCGAAGTCCTTCTCAGTAGCAGGAATGCACTTTCGGAATAACCTCCCGCATTATATGCATTATATTAAAGAACCGAATAACCTCTCCATCTTCAGGAGACAATTAATGACATATCTACGGGCCGGCCGGAGTAGCCGAGCGGTTCTAGGCGCTACAGTCTGGAACCGCGCGATTGCTACGGTCGCAGGTTCGAATCCTGCCTCGGGCATGGATGTGTGTGATGTCCTTAGGTTAGTTAGGTTGAAGTAGTTCTAAGTTCTAGGGGACTGATGAGCTCAGAACTTAAGTCCCATAGTGCTCAGAACCATTTGAACCATTTTTGACATATGTACGAAAGCAACAATAAGGATTACCATTGTCCCTGTACGCACTCGTTAGTCTCGTACATTCTTCTTCCAACTAGATTTTTATCTTTTCCCAATATTCTTAGTTGGTGCAACCTCCTCAAATTTCCTTTCCGCGGAACTCGCTATATGAGAAAACATTTATCTTGCACACCTATAAATTCTTTTTGTATATGCCACCATCATTATTGGCTTTATTGTCATTATTGTTATCATTACTCTTAACACTATTAGTAACAGCAGCTGCAGTAGTGCAAGTACTGCCAGTATTAACTTCTATTAGTTCATAGTCAGTATTATTTACTAACATTGCCACTTCAGACACTTAAATCATTTTAATACTATTTGTCATACTAAAATCGTTATTTTTTTGGAAACTATGACGCAAAAAAGGTACTGTATGTTTGTAACCATGGTCCATTGTAAGAGGGGGCCTAATAGTCCAATCAGACGAGGTTAAATAATAATCAAATAAATAAATAAATAAAATTAAATCTTTCCCATGTACAGGCACCATCAAAGGATGCTGATTGTGGGTAAGTAGTTTCTTTTTCAAATTTCATACCTTTTACAACTTTTTACGTACTAATTTTAACAGTTTTATAAATAAATCATAAAAATATGTTGATTTCAACACTTTTCGACGTTACATGCAAACATAGGATACTTTAACCCATTGTCATTGTCATATGATTTGGGCTCACGCGACTCTCAGTCACATTTCTAACCATCAAATGAGATATTACTGTGACCTCAAGTTGCCCGTAAAATACATTCATTTGCAAAACTTGACTGCTGTCTGTAAAATGTAGTTCATTACATGGTTTTCGAGTAACTACCAAATAGAAGAAGAGTGTGCTTTAATCGAATGCATGAAGCCCACCTGCAGTGTTTGGAAATAGCCAACATCAAAGGATATTTTGCTATACAAATGGAAAGATATTGTCGGTAAAATAAAATCTCCATAAGTTGTGAAAAAATTTCTTTTTACAGTTGCTTATAAACACAACATACCAGGTCTGGAGGTTCATGTTTTGTGTGAGTGAGTAGTAGTCCAAAAAGGAGTCTCCTGTTGAAAATATAGTTCAAAATTATTCATAAAATACTATTTACTTTGATCAGTGATGTTCAGTAGAAAAAAAATCACCTGCATAATATAAAAACGGTACTACACGTCGCGTGTCACGACACAAATGTAGTTAACAAATCATCTAAATCTAGTTTGTTGATAATATCGCAGTAAACAGATTGACTCGATGTCACTGCATCTCATTGATTTTGTTAGTTTTGTTTCAGTGAATATAACTTAGTTGGCTGAGATCTCTATGGCGAGGTAAGTCAGGGTCTTCCACCAAACACGCTGCCCCAGTGATGCTTTTCCCTCATACCACGTGGTAGACTTCCTAGCTATAATGTTCGAAATAATAGGAGGAAAGAGCATTGAGGATACAGGTTTGGGTCTGGCCTGGGAGCATTCTCAGTTAACTCAGTGGATAAGGCCAATCACCTGGAGGAACGATCATTTTCACTACAGGACCCACATGCTCATAAATACACAGTTATACTGTTTACTGGCGAAACGAGCGATGTATCTAATCTGATTTTAAGTACATTTTAATTGTGAATCCAAATAATACATAGGTAACTAGCCATGTGGCCGACTAAATCAGTTTAGAAGACCGCATGATACCACTGATGTAGGCCGTTGTGGTGTGTTCTGTTTGACTTCACGCCTTTTGGTATTTTTGAAAGAAAATACTTTTCATTTATCTGTGGTGAATGGTCAAATAGTGTAATAATATTACAATAAAAATAATACGATGGTTTACAAGGCTAGAAACTATATTCAATGTAAAAATGTACATCTGAACCAACACACAAATTCCATAGACTGCTGTCCAGTGCTTGGCGGAGGGTACCTAGCTATTCCCTTTCTATTCCATTCGAAAATGGCCGAGGAAAAAGTAATTGCCTGCATGCATCTGTAGGAGTCCTAATATCCCTTCTTTTAGCACTACGGTACTGACATGAAATCAACATTGGAGGCAATACAAATACAGGTCACAAATGCAGGTTCTCTAGACGTCCTCAATAGCGTTTCGAGAAAACCTCTCCTTCCCTCCAAGGAAGCCCATCTACGAATACTCACAATTTACGACAAAAATTATTTGAATGGGAGCGTGCAAACAAGTAAAATCTAACACAAGATTTAAGAGAGGGACGTTCGCGTAGAGACAAAATTTTTAAAATAAAACGGCTCATGAAGAAACAGAGAAATCTTGATCTTGAAACCAACAGCGCTTTTATTGATTTTGAAGAGGAATCGGTCGGGCTAATCGAAGTATACTGCCCGTAAAAAAAGTAATTCTCAGAGAAGACATGGTCGAATCTCAATGTATCTTCGCACACACACACACTCCATCAGCGGCTACGAAAATGATTAGAGTTAATTTTCTGTGACATAGGGAATGACCACCAGAGTGCATTAATGTTGTTCGTGAGCCGGCCGGAGTGGCCGAGCGGTTAAAGGCGCTACAGTCTGGAACCGCACGACCGCTACGGTCGCAGGTTCGAATCCTGCCTCGGGCATGGATGTGTGTGATGTCCTTAGGTTAGTTAGGTTTAAGTAGTTCTAAGTTCTAGGGGACTTATGAGCACAGCAGTTGAGTCCCATAGTGCTCAGAGCCATTTGAACCATTTTTGAATGTTGTTCGTGTTTATTGCAGTTTTCAGACCTCAGAGGGTATATAAGAGGCGCGAATAGTGCCTGATGTCGAGTTATCATTGTGAAGGACACTGAGATGCCCTGTACTCATGGGAGACATCGTTCTCAGCACCTGGCAGAGGTTCAAAGTCCGTCATTTTGGGTCTCCACTTGGCCGGCTGGTAGAATCGTGCTATATCCAAATTTGTGGAGAAGTCAAATGTGACAATGGCCTGATTTTGGACTACATAAGTACACGAGAGCAGGCAACTACGTCTGACCGCCACACTGGAGGATCGCTGTAATTTGCACGAGACACATTGTAACCCCTTCGTATTTGCGCATGCCATCCGAGAATAAGTAATGGATACTATGTATTATTCTGTGTCATCCCACAGCGTTGGTCAGATATTAGCAGCAGCTGGACTGTGTATTTACCGTCTCATATGCAAACTGCTGTTGAGATGGACCCGTAACCAGAAATCGCACGAGTTGAGATCCGGTGAACGAGCAGGCCATGCAGCTGGACTCTCTCGTCCGACCTATCGACCAGGGAAGACACGGCAGAGATGCGTCCGGACGTTAACGGCCAAGTGGGCTGGAGCACCATCAAGTAGCAGGCACATAAGCCTTCGAATTATCAGTGGCACTTCTGCCAACAGGGGAGGCAAAGTCACCCGCAAGAAACGCCGATAGTTTCGGTCATTTAGGCGACATAGAAGGAAGACTTGTCCCAGAATACGGTCACCAATTATCCCGGCCCACACATTCCGGCTGTACCGATGCTGATGATTCACTGTCACCATACCATGGGGATTCTGCATACTATCCCACAGATGACTGTTATGAAAGTTGAAGATACCACTCCGCGTAAAGGTGCCCCCTCTGTGAATAGGACGGATGACACAAATCCCGGAATCATGGTTGCCTGGTTAAGTGTAGTAACAATCGTCATGGAGAATGTTCCACACGACCGTTTCACTTACCCTGTACTGGCGGGCCAACTGCCTGGTACTGACACGGCGGTCGCCTTCCACAGTGTTAATCATATTTTCTTCTAAGTCTGATGTCCGAACATCTCGGGTACGTCCTTCATGATTTCCCACTTCCTGAAATGCCCATGATTCAGACAAACGGGTAACACTGTTGGAAATATTGAAGGCTGTGGTTGTTGTCAATGGGAATAAGTCTCCTGATACAACATTGCTGCCTGCCTCCCGTTGCCACTTGCCTTTCCATAAGTCGGCAAGCTCTCGATTCGAGGACGGAACCATTGTGTACAACACTATCACATCCACTACAAGATGAGTCAGTAAGAGAAGTGAAGCGGACACAACATTACCAGATACTATGACAGGAGAGTGCGGTAGGGCATGACGCATGAGGAACAGTACCACCCTCTAGGAGGAAACCATGCATAATGTAGCCGGCCGGTGTGGCCGAGCGGTTCTAGGCTCTTCAGTCTGGAACCGCGCGACCGCTACAGTCGCAGGTTCGAATCCTGCCTCGGGCATGGATGTGTGTGATGTCCTTTGGTTAGTTAGGTTTAAGTAGTTCTAAGTTCTAGGGGACTGATGACCTCAGATGTTAAGTCCCATAGTGTTCAGAGCCATTTGAACCATGCATACTGTAACTGTGGCTGCATGGTACAGCGCGTGTTGGAGCGCAGTCTCTGTAACAAAGTATGATTGAATAAATGATCTCTAGCATGGAAACCATGCATTTCCGGACAAATGGTCTGTAGATCTTTTTTGTTTCGTAACCTCTCATCCATCAATCCCTTGAGTTTGTACACAGTGTAAAAAAAATTACACTCTGTATAGGCTGATTAAAAAAGTTTACAAACTGACATGACACATCCGGCATACAGCAAGGATCAGTAATCATATAGGAACCGGGGGTCTCACACGCCAAATTACACTCTGTATAGGGCGATTAAAAAAGTTTACAAACTGACATGACACATCTGGCATACAGCAAGGAACAGTAATCACGTAGGAACCGGGGGTCTCACGCGCCACTAGGGCTCTACGTTCACGTTAGGGCTCTGCTGTGCAAATACGGGCGGAGTGCACGGACACCGCCGCGACCTGAAAGTGTTGGGAGTAAAAAGACTAGCTACACGTGCCGCGCAATGGTTGATATGAATTTGATTTATGGTACGGGCAACTGGAATAGACGAGAAGCGTGCGACTGTCTCGTGCGAAACATTCCGATAGAGAGGTGCAGTGCCATATATAATTCACCACCCTGCATCGCCGATTGTGCGAAACCGGCTAGTTTCATGTGCATGGGTTGAATGTTGGTCGGCAACGAACAACACGGACAGTTATGGCGGTCTTCCGAAAGGGTTCAGCGTACGCCGTCAACAAGTGCACAAGGTGTATCACACGCCACTGATATCCCCCCCGCCGGCCGAAGTGGCCGTGCGGTTAAAGGCGCTGCAGTCTGGAACCGCAAGACCGCTACGGTCGCAGGTTCGAATCCTGCCTCGGGCATGGATGTTTGTGATGTCCTTAGGTTAGTTAGGTTTAACTAGTTCTAAGTTCTAGGGGACTAATGACCTCAGCAGTTGAGTCCCATAGTGCTTAGAGCCATTTGAACCATTTTGATATCCTCCAATCCTCCTCCTAGCACACTGTAAACGACGAAGGACTGCGTTCGTTTCATTTACAATGCGTCCAGGCATTGTCTTTCTCTCTTTCTGAGCCTTTCCCCGCGGTTACGCAGGGTCGGCCATGGTTAATCGAATGTGGCATGTTAAGTTTAGGGGTGGCTGGATGCCCTTCCTGTCGCCACCCCATACCCCTCAGGAAGGAATTAGTGTACCCCAGCTGTCTGCATCTAGTGTAAGCCACGGAAAGTGCCAACGTGTTACAAATGTCTGCGAGTCATGTAACTGAAGCAGAACGTGGGGACCATCCCAGTATTCACCTAGGGGGATGTGGAAAACCGCCGAAAAACCACATCCAGGCTGGCCGGCACACCGGACCTTCATCGTTAATCCGCCAGGCGGATTCGATCTGGGGTTGGCGCGCCCACCCAAGTCCATGTAGCAGCACGCGTCCAGGCATCGTAACTGGTAGTAAATGAAGGAATCCGCTGTAGACCGAAGCTTCACAGCGAGTGTCATCATCGCCAATTAGGCTGCGGTTCTCACTCGAGGGTGAGATGAACGTTCACAACCTGTATATATGGGCTGATATGAACTCACATGCTACACGTACGCATGCCTCACAACGCAAATGTACCCTTAACGTGTGGGCTGGCATCGTCGGAGACTGTTTAATTGGGCTGTATATTTTCCCAGACCGACTGATGGTCGCATGTATCTCGTATTCCTGCGAGAGGTTCTGTCGGACATGCTGAATCATGTTCCCATGCCTATCCGTCGCCCCATTCGATTTCAGCACGATTGAGCCCTCGTGCATTTCAGCAGACGAATGAGGGCAGACAACCTTTCACGGCCGATGGATTGGTCGCGGTCCGCCAGTCGCATGGCCGCCAAGATCACACGATTTGTCCCCAACTGTTTTTTTCCTGTGGCGGTATCTAAATGGTCATGTATATGAAACATCTGTTACATCGCTGGAGGACCTAGTGCGCAGGACTGGTGCAGCAGCAGAATGTCTTCCAGATACAACAAGTATCTTTGAGAGGGTGCGCCGTTCAATGTAACGTCGATGTCAGGCATGTCTCGACGCATATGGACAAAACTTTCAGTGTCTCCTGTTGACAGCGTCCACCATTTGTAGCATGTGGCTAAATAACTCCAACGCCATTAAGTAGCCCCGGATGCCCTTTGCGACCCCCGGTTCTTATGTGATTGCTGAACCTTATATTCCCTATGCGTAATGTCTGTCTGTAGCCGTTTCTTGAATAACCCTAAAAACTGATTAGTCAGAACATTATGAAGACCGACCTACTATCGATATAAACCAGTCCAGGCGATAGCAGCGCCACCTGGCGAGCAATGACTGCTAGTCAGACACACAAACGGTGCATGTAGTATCAGTGAGCGTGCTGTCCGTCTGCAGAGTGGAGAGGGCAGATTGTGATGGCTCGGACGCTCAGAACGAGCATTTCGGAAACTGCACGACTTGTCGGGTGTTCGAGAAATGTTGTGGTGAGTGCCTTCAACACATGGCGAAACCAAATTGAAACCACGTCCAGACGTCGTGGAGTTCGAGGGCCATTCCTGATTGCAGATGTCGGACATACATACATACATACATTCATCCTTGTTCCATAGATCATGAATACGACATTTCGTAATGATGTGGAACGTGTCACTTTAACATAAGTTTTCTTTAAGCAAAATAATTAATTATTTAATTAATTTCTTTACAGTTACTACTTCATATCTATAAATTCATCTATTGAGTAGAAAGAGTTATTATTCCGAAATTCTTTTAATATGCTTTTAAATGTTGGTTGGCTACCTTCAGACTTTTTTAATACTATTTGGCAAATGACCAAAGATTTTTGTGGCAGCATGATTCACCCCTTTCTGTGCCAAAGTGAGATTTAATACAGAATAGTGAATATCATCCTTTCTTCTAGTGTAGTAGCTATGCACTTCGCTGTTATTTTTGAATTGGGATGGGTTATTAATGAAAAATTTCATAAGTGAATATATGTATTGCGAAGGTACTGTGAATATCCCGGGTTCCTTAAATAAATGTCTGTAAGGTAATCTTGGGTGGGCTCCAGCTATTATTCTGATTGCAATAACCCTAATAGCATAAGTAGCTGCACCTAACCGTTTCAGCAGATCATCAATGTGTTTCTTTCAATTCAATTTCTCATCAAAGCACACACCCAGAAATTTTGAGTATTCTGCCTTAGCAACAGACTTCCGTTTATAGTCTATATTTATCAATGATGTTATGCCATTTACTATACAGAATTGTATAAACTGCGTTTTCTCAAAATTTAGTGAGAGTACATTTGCAGAGAACCACTTTATAACTTTCTGAAAGTCATTATTTGCAATTTCCTCAACTGATTCTTGCTTCTTGGGTGTGATTGCTATATTTGTATCATCAGCAAAACTAACTGGCTTTGCATCCTCATGAATACAGTGTGGCAAGTCGTTAATATATATTAAGAACAATAAGGGACCGAAGACTGGACCCTGTGGGACACCATTCTTGATATCTCCCCTGTTAGAGGACTCTGCTGGTTTTTGCAGACCATCTGTACAGTTAATTTCAACCTTCTGCATTCTTCCACTTAAGTATGAATTAAACCATTTGTTCACTTAAGCTTATCTAGAAGAATTTCATGATTCACACAATCAAAAGCCTTTGAGAGATCACAAAATATCCCAATGGGTGATGTTCGGTTATTCAATGCATTTAATGCACTTCATGGCGTGGGAAGACTGGTAAAACAGAACAGGCGGCGAACGGTGGCAGAACTAATGTCAGACATTAATGCTGGGCACTGTACAAGTGTGTCTGAACACACTGTGTGCTCATTACGATGGGCCTCAGCAGCCGACGACCCATGCATGTGCCAATGTTAATACCACGACATCGGCAACTACGGCTGAAATGGGCTCGTGACCATCGGCACTGGACGTTGGCGCAGTGGCAGAGCGTTGCATGGTCTGATGAATCCCGATACCTCATTCATCATGCCGATGGGAGGACGCAAATCCATCGTGCTGAAGGGGAACAGCTCCTAGACACCTGTACTGTGGGACGGAGACAAGCTGGTGGCGGCTCCATTACCCTCTGGGGAACATTCACGTGAGCATCCATGGTCCAGTGGAGCTTGTGCAAGGCACCATGACGGCTAACGAGTGTCTTACACTAGTTGCAGACCACGTACATCCATTCATGACGATCATATTTCCTGGTAGCAGTGCCATTTTTCAATGCGCCCTGTCACGAGGCCAGGTGTGTGATGGAGAGGTTTGAGGAACACAGTGGTGAATTCCAATTGATGTGCTAGCTCCCAACTCGCCAGATCTGAGGCCAACCGAACACATCTGGGATGCAATTGAAGGTCAGAGCTCATCTCTCTCTCCCCCCCCCCCCCCACTTCCCTGGAATTTACGGAAATTAGATGACATGCTTCTTCAGATGTGGTTCCAACTCCCTCCAGCGACCTACCAAGGCCTCATTGCTTCCATGTCACGACGCGTCGCCGCCGTTATCCGTGTCAAAGGTGGACATACCGGCTATTAGGTAGGTGGTAAAAATGAAATGATCGTATGGCCATTGACAGTCGGGACCCCATCCGGGGATGTTAGACCACAGAGTGCGAGTCTTATTACAGTCGACGCCACATTGGGCGACTCGCGTGACGGTAATGAGGATGAAATGATGAGGTGGACAACACAACACTCACTACACGAGCGGAGAAAAATCTCCAACCCAGCCGGGAATCGAACCCGGGCCGGCTACGTGGTAGGTAAGCACTTAGCTAAGCAGGCGGGGTAGGTAGGTGTTTATTATGATGTATCAGCCTGAAAAGCTTGTAAGGGTGTTACATGGTAGAGCAATAACTGTTAATAAAAAATTCGATACGTTGCGCCGTTACCGAGTTATGTAGCATTGAAGTTAGGCAATCAGGCAGTTGGGCCCGCCAGATACAATTATTGTCAGTTGTTCTTACAGCGTAGATGATACCACACGAGGCCGCTCAGCCCTCGACTCGGGTTCAATCCTTACTACCGTCGTAAGTCCAATTTTTGTATCGCTCTCTTGTTCGGGTTTAGGAAACCAACCAAAGAACACGTATGGCGACCTCGTCTCTGGCGCGCAGTTTGAATCTGCTCGCACGGCGGCGTGATTGGCTAACTTCGACGGTAAATAACTCTTTGTGAAATCTTGGCTAGTACTGGGGAGGCGTTTTAAATTGACGCATGAGTACTTTCTGCTTGCGTATATACATATCGCTAGTGAAACCAAGTAAATTAGCAAAGCTTGAGACATAAATGATTATCGCAACCGAGTGAGAAACTCGTTGCTGGAGACAGAATACTACTAGAGAGAATACTGTAGAGAGGCTCGGCGGGGAATACTCTGTTCAGGCAAGACAGGCTGTTGTGTGTGTGTGTGTGTGTGTGTGTGTGTGTGTGTGTGTGTGTGTGTCAGTTCCTAAGGGACCAAACTTCTTAGCTCATCGGCCCCTTGACTTACACACTACTTAAAGTAACTTAAACTAATTAATGCTAATAATAACACACACACCAACGCCTGAGGGAGGACACGAACTTTCGGCGGGAGAGGCTGCGCAGTCCGTGACATGATGCCTCAAACCGCGTTGCCACTCCGCGCGGCCAGGCTGTCTTAATCCGTGGATTGGGAAAGTTCGCTTTGTTGTCTTTGCCAATGCATTGTGACACCAGAAAGCCAGATGGCAATGACTGTATAGTAATTATTTACATTTAGTAGTATGTTTTATTCTTCTCTTCATTTATTAGGACTGTGTTAGATGCGGACAGAATTTTATGACGTGCTTCAAATTACACTACAAAATTCCAACCACGAGAAACTAATAAGCTAGCAATCCCGCTAGGCGGGATTAGTTATTTTTTCCGCAAACACGCCTATTAAATAAGACAGATGTAGCGGGAAAAAGCCTAAATTGAAACACCGGTTACGTGTTTACTCTTAAAGGATTATCCATTATTAAGCAGGTACCTCGTTGAGCTAGCGCTGACATCTGGTGGTGATTCCGCGAACTTTTTAAACTGCCCTCGTAATATTCACAGCGTAATACAGGAATAGGTTGGCAACTTCGGCAAAAACTCAGCATGTAAAAGTAATGTAGTTTCATCTTTTTGCTTCAGGTGTGCATATAACATACAGTTGTTCGGTAACATCCCCTTCGGAATGATCTGTCACAGACAAAGAAAAGTAATTGCTTTCCCCTTTTTGGTCAAATGTCTGAGTGAGGTGTAAACAAGTGTAAAGAAGACAATGGATTTTTGTCCGAATATTAATAGCAAGAAGAAGAGTGGGAAATCAAAAGGGCGGTACCATCAAAGTAACGAGTTCTTCCCACTGCTCCCCCAGGCTTCCCCTCTCCTGTCCCTCTACTCCTCCTCCCATCTCCTCAGCCATTGGCATCTTTGTTCTACCCTCTCCCCCCTCACCCTTCTTCACCTCTCGGCAGGTCCTCAGACTCGCACACGCTACGTGGACATTCGCGCGCCGGACATCATCGCCATTAGTGTCTCGCGTGTGCCGTCGTGTTTAGTGTTCAGTGTTCACCGTCACACTCCATCGTTCACCTGTGCCATCGACATCTTCAGTGTTAGTGCGTCGTGTCAACAGTTTGTAGTGTGGATTGTCATCGAGTGTGAACGGCTTCATGTTTTTTATGTTCATGTGTCTACTGTTTTTTCCCCGCCATTTTGTTCCAACTCATGTGTCTTCTCTGTTTTACCATTGTAATATCTTGGGCTGAAGAGCGGCGTATTGTGCTGCTGCCAGCCTACCTGTTTTTATACGGGTATTAAAATCACAATAAAGAAAAAAAAAGTAACGAGCGTGAGGTCTAGTTTTACAAAGAATGATTTAATTGCTAGAAATTAATCATTGTAATTAAGAAAAACTTAGTGATTTGAGGGAAAATTGAAATGTTACACGAACAGCTGTGGCTAGCAATGTAAATGAAAAACAGTTCACCTCTTCAAGGCCTAGCTATTTTGTTTATAAAACCTTACGTCCATGTGATATTTATTTGTAAATTTAAAAAAAAAATGAGATAAAAATATTTTGAAAAAATTTTCAAATATTTTGTGAAGTGATTGTTAGTAATAAATGAAGCAGATTAGAGAAAACATCTGACGACTCTTTGAATGATTCTCCAAATCGTCGACAGTAAATGGGGTGCCGGTGAGAATTTAAAGTTCAATATTAAACTTACAATATTAGAACTTTTAAGAGTACTGTAATATATCTGTATGCTGAATTATGTAGACCGTGCAGTCTCATTTGCTATACATGATTTTTTGCATCATTCAAAGGAGTGTTAAATGTTTCTCTAATCTGTTTCACTTCTTGTTTTCGGCCATCGTTTCACGAAACATTTGATCTTTTTTCCCTAGTACAATGGAATCTAATGCTGGGGACTTCTTGAAGAACAAACGTTGTAGAGGGCGGGGGGAGGGGAAAGAAGATCGATTTGTGCTCAATGACGATTCCTTGAAGGCGTCATCATGAGTTAAATGGAACAGCGCAGTGGGAAGGAAGCTCAAGTTCGATGTGTGTGAGTCGTGGAATCCGCTGTACATTATCTCTCAACAGAGACAGATTGTCGAGGGCCAACAGTACAAAGGATGAAGCAAGCAGCCGATTTCGACGCCCGAAATGTCGCTCGCCACAGAGTGGCGACGTTCGTGTTTCGTTTGGATACTGACAGATGCAGCAAAGACAGGACCGTATTACACTGTAAAAGATCTTGGTCAAATTTATTTTAAAAAGGCGTTTTATAGAATCTTTGACGGTGTAGTTGGGCACTTAGAGCGCGCCCCTAGTTTTTATAAAACATTTATGGAAGAACTTTGACAGTGTAATACGCACTTTAGACTCAAACGTGCTCTGGAGAGCGGGTCGGAATCTTTTAACGTGGAGAAGACACCTCTAGTGTGACACGCACGACAGCAGATGCTTCCTTCATTTGGGTGGAGACCAGTCGGGATACTCAGAGGATAATAGCGTGCATTGTTAACCCCTGGCACTAGGATATGTACAGAGGGTACAGGAGAATTGTTAGTATATTCTAGGCAAAATAAAAAATGGGAGTAGACGTTAATTGCATGTCAGAGAGTGATATCGCTGCTAAATTGGATTACAAACACAGAAGTAATACTATAAACTTATTAACAGAGTAAGCCTTAAATTCACCTCTCATTGGATAACAATTTGCGCTTATGTAAGAGAGAGAGAGAGAGAGAGAGATAGAGATAGAGAGAGAAATCTGTAAAGAAACGTAAAAAACAGAGAACACGTTCATGAAGTGAGTAATGTAGAACTGAAAGGTTAGTTCCACAGACGGTCGCGTACTGTGTGCAGCAACAAAATATATTACATCAAGGGAGGTTGAAAATGAATTGGACTACGAAATCATTTGAGAGTACCTAACCATCAGTGGTGAATACTGGTTAATAATCACATAATTTTGCCGTTTACAAGAGTCATGTTTAATCTATGGACGTTCTGAGACAGTCTACACTTGGCAAGTGGAAAATAGTGAGGAATTGCTTTAAGCTGTCGTGTACCGATTAAGAGAATTAAGTATTTACTATATTAAGCAAAGCAAATTTTTTGGCTGTATCCACTTATAATTAGCATGAGCAATTTGCGTGTTAGTTAATCTGCGAGGGTAGAGTTAATAAGATATAGCAAAGCACAAACTATATCATTTCATGAGTAGGACTAAAAATGGTGTGTTCATTAATGTTATCACTAGTTATGTATACATATCCTGTAAACTGACTTGTTAGACATTTCAAACGACCTATGGAACATGTAACCAAGTAACTAATTTTCACACATATCTGCAAGACAATGAGGTGAGAGATATCAATATTTTTCTAAGTACATAGAGTTATTACTAACACTAGATTTTTTTACGTTTATTAGACGAGACCATTATTCGCTGATATTTTAATTTCAAACTGAAATTCAAATATTTAGCTCTCGAGGGATACTCGAATGATCTGTATACGCTCAGGTGGCGTACTGTTAACCGTCCACTACGCAAAGAGTTTTTATTTGGAAAGTAACGCACCCGGTGTAATCACATGATTTGTGTAATCCTTTTTGATCTCAAATTCCATAGACAACATTTTATGTCAGCTTTCAAATACGTAATGTTGCATTCTAATGGAGCATGTCCAATAAATAAACAAATAATAGCACATGAGTTGGTAGACGACGATGGAGGGCCACGATTGTTTAACAGCACCACCACAATGGTTCTATGTCAACAGATATTTCGCACTCTACTTAAAATGAGATCTTAGAGCAGTGAACGGAAGTATGTGTTAGTACTGCACGTGTGAGGATATAAATACGTATCAAAATTCGTAGAAATTCACAGTCCAGTGTTAGCGAAATACCTTTCGGAGAACGTCAGGAATTTTTACCCAGCACATTACATCTAGCGGATACAAAAATTACATTATTTCGCTCTTCGATCGCTTGAAATTCGAGACAAAGGGTGCAAAAGTGAAAATTCCACTTCCCAAAATTCATTTCGGTAGGGGAATGTACTAGGCAGCCAGCAATTAGCAGCCATACGAGTGGGGGACCGAAAAGTAACTCCAGGAATGTGCACGGATACGAGCAAAACTTCATTACAGTAACATTGTAACCCTGCTGGATGCCACTGGTCGATTGAGTGCTCGCCATAGGGGACGGAGTGCGGATTATGTATTAGAAGCGATATGAACAGCAATGAACGAAGTTTTTATTAATAGCGAGCACCAGAGTCTGATTCACTGAAAGGATTGCGGAAATAATTAGCTTATTTGCGAAAGAGATTAATCAAAAAACTCTTACACGCATACGCGTACTTCAGTCTGAATGAAGGAGAAGGTTGAAAAAGACAAATATAAATTGCTACGTCTAGAAGCCAACAATTTCGTGAATAAGAATTTGTTGTATGAGTACTTAATAATCTCGTGTGCTAAACAATGGAGGAGAGAAGACATTTGCATATGTCTGCTAGAAAATGTGAGGATGGAATGGTCGAGACAGAATTAAATACGATAATCCTATACCCCTCACTTTACTCAAATAACTTCCAAAAACTAAACAAAAACTTAAAGGACGCATTCATTAATTTAGCCTATATTTCCTATCTGATTTACTTCGGATCAGGATTCGAACACTGCTCTTTGCCTTCCACAAGAAACGTTTCATCAACTGGGCCATCTAGTACGCTTCTTGGTCCAGCTTGCAGCTTGAAGCCCCTCGGATGTGTATTTTTGTTATTACCGTTGCAACAATTGTCACCCCACATCCATGTGTGCCGATTACAGCGCCATCTATCATGAAACGAAAGAAATGTTTCATACAAAAGTTACATATTTGTTCACGGAGAATCCAAATCTGCAATAAAAATTAGGGGTTTCTATTTAAGATTTCAAAGTAACCTCCCCCCCCCCCTCCTGACAATGTTAATGGATGTCCATCTTCGAGCTGCTTTTATTACCACTTTTTTTAATCCGATGTGTAATTCGCCAAATATTCCAGCAAACACTTTTAAATGCCTCACCCTGTGTATATATATCTTTGCTACCTCTGATTGATAACAAAGTGTTTCTACTGCATACAGGTGTAGCAAAAACACACTAACCATTGGTTTCAGTGAAAAAAGCAAAAAGGAGAAAGTCTTTCTGTTAGGGAGAAATTTTGAAGGAGGCGAGGTCCAGATGTTGCAGGAAGAATTAGGACACTAGTGCCAGGTCACAATCTTCAAGTCAAGGACATGACTTAACCAGTAATAAAGGGTCTTTGTGCAAGAAGTCTGGAGAATATGATCAAGTTGCAATAGAGAAACAATATTGGCCGGGATCAAGGTTATTGTACTGAGAGTGAATGGTAAGTGTAAATGTCGAGTATGTTTCTGTTTTGAAGCACTGTTATCAGATCCAGTTGAACAGATCTGTGAGCGGGGTCAACATCGCGCTAGATCAAGAGCTTGTGCCAGTTATAGCATCGTACGTGGATTTGGTTTGTGTTGATGCTAGGCGCTGCAGTCTGGAACCGAGCGACCGCTACGGTCGCAGGTTCGAATCCTGCCTCGGGCATGGATGTGTATGATGTCCTTAGGTTAGTTAGGTTTAATTAGTTCTAAGTTCTAGGCAACTGATGACCTCAGAAGTTAAGTCGCATAGTGCTCAGAGCCATTTGAACCATTTGTTGTTGATACTATTGACAGGAGAAGTTGTCCACAGCTCGTGGTCGTGCGGTAGCGTTCTCGCTTCCCGCGCCCGGGTTCCTGGGTTCGATTCCCGGCGGGGTCAGGGATTTTCTCTGACTCGTGATGACTGGGTGTTGTGTGCTGTCCTTAGGCTAGTTAGGTTTAAGTAGTTCTAAGTTCTAGGGGACTGATGACCGTAGATGTTAAGTCCCATAGTGCTCAGAGCCATTTGAACCAGGAGAAGTTTTACGACGCACGACCTATATGAAGAGGAAATTAACTGGGTTGATAAGAGACTTTTTAAGGGCGGACACTGCCACTCACGGGTGTATTCCTGTACTCATTGGTGTGAGGTAACAATTTTTTCACGGTAATTTTCAGATTTCACAGCATCACTTAAAAAAAAGCAGATATACACGAAAATTTTGAGCCTCAAATAGGTTAAATTACACTTATTGCACCATAATATTGTTGTTGTTGTCGTGGTCTTCAGTCCAGAGACTGGTCTGATGCAGCTCTTCATGCTACTCCATCCTGTGCAAGCTTCTTCATCTCCGAGTACCTACTGCAACCTACATTCTTCTTAATCTGCTTAGTGTATTCATCTCTTGGTGTCCCTCAACGATTTTTAGCCTCCACGCTTCCCTCCAATACTTAAATGGTGATTCCTTGATGCCCCAGAAAGTGTCCTACCAAACGATCCCTTCTTCCAGTCAAGTTGTGCCACAAATTCTTCTTCTCCCCAATTCTGTTCAGTACCTCCTCATTAGTTACGTGATCTATCCATTTAATCTTCAGCATTCTTGTGTAGCACCACATTTCGAAAGCTTCTATCCTCTTCTTATCTAAACTATTTGTCCTCCATCTTTCACTTCCATACATGGCTACACTCTATACAAACGCTTTAAGTAAAGACTACCTGACACTTAAATCTATACTCGATGTTAACAAGTTTGTCTCCTTCAGAAATGCGTTCCTTGCCATGGCCAGTCTACATTTTATATCCTCTCTACCATGACCGTCATCAGTTGTTTTGCTCCCCAAACAGTAAAACACATCTACTACTTTTCGTATCTCATTTCCTAATCTAATTCCCTCAGCATCACCTGATTTAAATCGACTGCATTCCATTATTCATATTAAAGGACTAAATATAAAACGCATGAACTTCTGATTTGTGAAATGACTATAATGTAGATATAGTATGTACTACCAATATCATTTGACTATCTGTATTGGAATGCTGAATACGGTCTGATGTAAATTCTCATCCACCCACTGCAGGTCAGTTTCAGGAAAAGGAGGAGTTGCCACCTGCATTATGAAGGCATGTAAATGTAAAAATATTAATTCTCTTAGATACTGCAGTGATTACAATTTTGAACTTGTGCTATAGAAGTTGGAATTTGTCGAATTTTAATAGTAACTGGTAAAATATACAAGATTCCAGCTGTTAATTTTAATTATCATGAAACAATCTGATGCATTATTAAACTAAACACAGACTAGGATAATATAAAGCGGAGATTTTAATTTAATTTTCTGGAACATCCACTTTCTAGAGCTGTATAAAGTTCCTTGCTATTTCACATAATCCAAGCTCCCTCACACAATTTGCAACAAGAGTTACTGAAACCAGCAGCACTGCTGTTGCCAACTTTTTATAGATACAAGAAGACTGCCAAGTCACAGAGCGGATAATATATTGTTAACGGTCTCTCAGGGTACATGACATGAACAAAATGAAATGCAAAACTACAACGGCAGTAAATGAAAAACAAATTCAGGAATTCTAGAAGTAATTGTGAAACACAGATTGGACAGTTTTACGTAATACAACCGGTGTTAATAATAAATATGTATTCTATAATATAGTCGTACACTAATATGAAACCCCTTAGCCTGTGTAAGTAGAGTAAATGTGCCTAAGCCTTGGGTTACCAATGTAATCAGAATACCATGCATAACTAAGAGAAGAATGTACATACCATCAAAGGGACACAGAAAACGACTGAGTAAAATCACATTACAAATTGTATCGTAAAATTCTAGGTAAAATCATCACAGCATCGGCATGTACTATACACGTTTTCAAGAAACAAACTAAGCCCCTGCGGCAACAAGATTAGAACTACACTCCTGGAAATGGAAAAAAGAACACATTGACACCGGTGTGTCAGACCCACCATACTTGCTCCGGACACTGCGAGAGGGCTGTACAAGCAATGATCACACGCACGGCACAGCGGACACACCAGGAACCGCGGTGTTGGCCGTCGAATGGCGCTAGCTGCGCAGCATTTGCGCACCGCCGCCGTCAGTGTCAGCCAGTTTGCCGTGGCATACGGAGCTCCATCGCAGTCTTTAACACTGCTAGCATGCCGCGACAGCGTGGACGTGAACCGTATGTGCAGTTGACGGACTTTGAGCGAGGGCGTATAGTGGGCATGCGGGAGGCCGGGTGGACGTACCGCCGAATTGCTCAACACGTGGGGCGTGAGGTCTCCACAGTACATCGATGTTGTCGCCAGTGGTCGGCGGAAGGTGCACGTGCCCGTCGACCTGGGACCGGACCGCAGCGACGCACGGATGCACGCCAAGACCGTAGGATCCTACGCAGTGCCGTAGGGGGCCGCACCGCCACTTCCCAGCAAATTAGGGACACTGTTGCTCCTGGGGTATCGGCGAGGTCCATTCGCAACCGTCTCCATGAAGCTGGGCTACGGTCCCGCACACCGTTAGGCCGTCTTCCGCTCACGCCCCAACATCGTGCAGCCCGCCTCCAGTGGTGTCGCGACAGGCGTGAATGGAGGGACGAATGGAGACGTGTCGTCTTTAGCGATGAGAGTCGCTTCTGCCTTGGTGCCAGTGATGGTCGTATGCGTGTTTGGCGCCGTGCAGGTGAGCGCCACAATCAGGACTGCATACGACCGAGGCACACAGGGCCAACACCCGGCATCATGGTGTGGGGAGCGATCTCCTACACTGGCCGTACACCACTGGTGATCGTCGAGGGGACACTGAATAGTGCACGGTACATCCAAACCGTTATCGAACCCATCGTTCTACCATTCCTAGACCGGCAAGGGAACTTGCTGTTCCAACAGGACAATGCACGTCCGCATGTATCCCGTGCCACCCAACGTGCTCTAGAAGGTGTAAGTCAACTACCCTGGCCAGCAAGATCTCCGGATCTGTCCCCCATTGAGCATG